>NC_034194.2:46666366-46966366 GCF_002021735.2 Oncorhynchus kisutch
CTATGGAGCGGGTATAGAGGTAGACTAGAGCCAGAGGAAAGAGTGGCTATGGAGCTGGTATAGAGGTATAGAGGTAGACTAGAGCCCGAGTTAAGTGGGTATGGAGCGGATAGAGGTAGACTAGAGCCAGAGGAAAGAGTGGCTATGGAGCGGGTATATAGGTTAGAGGTAGACTAGAGCCCGAGGTAACAGTGGCATGGAGCTGGTATAGAGGTATAGAGGTAGACTAGAGCCCGAGGTAACAGTGGGTATGGAGCGGGTATAGAGGTAGACTAGAGCCAGAGGAAAGAGTGCTATGGAGCGGTATAGAGGTTTAGAGGTAGACTAGAGCCCGAGGTAACAGTGGGCATGGAGCTGGTATAGAGGTAGACTAGAGCCCGAGGTAACAGTGGCTATGGAGCGGGTATAGAGGTAGACTAGAGCCCGAGGTAACAGTGGCTATGGAGCGGGTAAGAGGTAGACTAGAGCCCGAGAAAAGCCCGATGTAACGTGGTATGGAGATGTAAGAGGTAGACTAGAGCCCGAGGTAACAGTGGGTATGGAGCGGGTATAGAGGTAGCACTAGAGCCAGAGGAAAGAGTGGCTATGGAGCTGGTATATAGAGGTAGACTAGAGCCAGAGGAAAGAGGTGGCTTATGGAGCTGGTATAGAGGTAGACTAGAGCCCGAGGTAACAGTGGCTATGGAGCGGGTAGAGAGGTACACTAGAGCCCGAGGTAACAGTGGCTATGGAGATGGTATAGAGGTAGACTAGAGCCCGAGGTAACTGTGCCTATGGAGCGGTATAGAGGTATAGAGGTAGACTAGAGCCCGAGGTAACAGTGGCTATGGAGCGGGTATAGAGGTAGACTAGAGCCCGAGGTAACAGTGGCTATGGAGCGGGTATAGAGGTATAGAGGTAGACTAGAGCCCGAGGTAACAGTGGGTATGGAGCGGGTATAGAGGTAGACTAGAGCCTGAGGTAACATTGGCTATGGAGCTGGTATAGAGCTAGACTAGAGCCCGAGGTAACAGTGGCTATGGAGCGGGTATAGAGGTAGACTAGAGCCCGAGGTAACAGTGGCTATGGAGCGGGTATAGAGGTATAGAGGTAGACTAGAGACAGAGGAAAGAGTGGCTATGGTGCTGGTATAGAGGTAGACTAGAGCCAGAGGAAAGAGTGGCTATGGAGCGGGTATAGAGGTTTAGAGGTAGACTAGAGCCCGAGGTAACAGTGGGCATGGAGCTGGTATAGAGGTATAGAGGTAGACTAGAGCCCGAGGGTAACAGTGGGTATGGAGCGGGTATAGAGGTAGACTAGAGCCAGAGGAAAGAGTGGCTATGGAGCGGGTATAGAGGTTTAGTGGTAGACTAGAGCCCGAGGTAACAGTGGGCATGGAGCTGGTATAGAGGTATAGAGGTAGACTAGAGCCTGAGGTAACAGTGGCTATGGAGCGGGTATAGAGGTATAGAGGGGAGACTAGAGCCCGAGGTAACAGTGGGTATGGAGCGGGTATAGAGGTAGACTAGAGCCCGAGGTAACAGTGGCTATGGAGCGGGTATAGAGGTATAGAGGTAGACTAGAGCCCGAGGTAACAGTGGGTATGGAGCGGGTATAGAGGTAGACTAGAGCCCGAGGTAACAGTGGCTATGGAGCGGGTATAGAGGTATACAGGTAGACTAGAGACAGAGGAAAGAGTGGCTATGGAGCTGGTATAGAGGTAGACTAGAGCCAGAGGAAAGAGTGGCTATGGAGCGGGTATAGAGGTTTAGAGGTAGACTAGAGCCCGAGGTAACAGTGGGCATGGAGCTGGTATAGAGGTATAGAGGTAGACTAGAGCCCGAGGTAACAGTGGGTATGGAGCGGGTATAGAGGTAGACTAGAGCCAGAGGAAAGAGTGGCTATGGAGCTGGTATAGAGGTATAGAGGTAGACTAGAGCCAGAGGAAAGAGTGGCTATGGAGCTGGTATAGAGGTATAGAGGTAGACTAGAGCCCGAGGTAACAGTGGGTATGGAGCGGGAATAGAGGTAGACTAGAGCCAGAGGAAAGAGTGGCTATGGAGCGGGTATAGAGGTTTAGAGGTAGACTAGAGCCCAAGGGTAACAGTGGGCATGGAGCTGGTATAGAGATAGACTAGAGCCAGAGGAAAGAGTGGCTATGGAGCTGGTATAGAGGTATAGAGGTAGACTAGAGCCAGAGGAAAGAGTGGCTATGGAGCTGGTATAGAGGTAGACTAGAGCCAGAGGAAAGAGTGGCTATGGAGCAGGTATAGAGGTATAGAGGTAGAATAGAGCCCGAGGTAACAGTAGGTATTGGAGCGGGTATAGAGGTAGACTAGTGTCAGAGGAAAGAGTGGCTATGGAGCTGGTATAGAGGTATAGAGGTAGACTAGAGCCCGAGGTAACAGTGGGTATGGAGCGGGTATAGAGGTAGACTAGAGCCCGAGGTAACAGTGGGTATGGAGCGGGTATAGAGGTAGACTAGAGCCCGAGGTAACAGTGGCTATGGAGCGGATATAGAGGTAGAGTAGAGCCCGAGGGTAACAGTGGCTATGGAGCGGGTATAGAGTTACAGAGGTAGACTAGAGCACGAGGTAAAAGTGGGTATGGAGCGGGTATAGAGGTAGACTAGAGCCCAAGGTAACAGTGGCTATGGAGCGGGTATAGAGGTATAGAGGTAGACTAGAGCCCGAGGTAACAGTGGGTATGGAGCGGGTACAGAGGTAGACTAGAGCCCGAGGTAACAGTGGCTATGGAGCGGGTATAGAGGTATAGAGGTAGGCTAGAGCCCGATGTAACAGTGGGTATGGAGCGGGTATAGAGGTAGACTAGAGCCCGAGGTAACAGTGGCTATGGAGCAGGTATAGCGGTATAGAGGTAGACTAGAGCCCGAGGTAACAGTGGGTATGGAGTGGGTATAGAGGTACACTAGAGCCCGAGGTAACAGTGGCTATGGAGCTGGTATAGATGTAGACTAGAGCCCGAGGTAACAGTGGCTATGGAGCGGGTATAGAGGTAGACTAGAGCCCAAGGTAACAGTTTCTATGGAGCGGGTATAGAGGTATAGAGGTAGACTAGAGACAGAGGAAAGAGTGGCTATGGAGCTGGTATAGAGGTAGACTAGAGCCCGAGGTAACAGTGGGTATGGAGCGGGTATAGAGGTAGACTAGAGCCCGAGGTAACAGTGGCTATGGAGCGGATATAGAGGTAGACTAGAGCCCGGGGTAACAGTGGCTATGGAGCGGGTATAGAGTTACAGAGGTAGACTAGAGCACGAGGTAAAAGTGGGTATGGAGCGGGTATAGAGGTAGACTAGAGCCCAAGGTAACAGTGGCTATGGAGCGGGTATAGAGGTATAGAGGTAGACTAGAGCCCGAGGTAACAGTGGGTATGGAGCGGGTACAGAGGTAGACTAGAGCCCGAGGTAACAGTGGCTATGGAGCGGGTATAGAGGTATAGAGGTAGGCTAGAGCCCGAGGTAACAGTGGGTATGGAGCGGGTATAGAGGTAGACTAGAGCCCGAGGTAACAGTGGCTATGGAGCAGGTATAGCGGTATAGAGGTAGACTAGAGCCCGAGGTAACAGTGGGTATGGAGCGGGTATAGAGGTACACTAGAGCCCGAGGTAACAGTGGCTATGGAGCTGGTATAGAGGTAGACTAGAGCCCGAGGTAACAGTGGCTATGGAGCGGGTATAGAGGTAGACTAGAGCCCAAGGTAACAGTGGCTATGGAGCGGGTATAGAGGTATAGAGGTAGACTAGAGACAGAGGAAAGAGTGGCTATGGAGCTGGTATAGAGGTAGACTAGAGCCAGAGGAAAGAGTGGCTATGGAGCTGGTATAGAGGTATAGAGGTAGACTAGAGCCCGAGGTAACAGTGGGTATGGAGCGGGTATAGAGGTAGACTAGAGCCAGAGGAAAGAGTGGCTATGGAGCGGGTATAGAGGTTTAGAGGTAGACTAGAGTCCAAGGTAACAGTGGGCATGGAGCTGGTATAGAGGTATAGAGGTAGACTAGAGCCCGAGGTAACAGTGGGTATGGAGCGGGTATAGAGGTAGACTAGAGCCAGAGGAAAGAGTGGCTATGGAGCGGGTATAGAGGTTTAGAGGTAGAGTAGAGCCCGAGGTAACAGTGGGCATGGAGCTGGTATAGAGGTATAGAGGTAGACTAGAGCCCGAGGAAACAGTGGGTATAGAGCGGGTATAGAGGTAGACTAGAGCCCGAGGTAACAGTGGGCATGGAGCTGGTATAGAGGTATAGAGGTAGACTAGAGCTTGAGGAAACAGTGGGTATTGAGCGGGTATAGCGGTAGACTAGAGCCAGAGGAAAGAGTGGCTATGGTGCTGGTATAGAGGTATAGAGGTAGACTAGAGCCCGAGGTAACAGTGGGTATGGAGGGGTATAGAGGTAGACTAGAGCCAGAGGAAAGAGTGGCTATGGAGCTGGTATAGAGGTAGACTAGAGCCAGAGGAAAGAGTGGCTATGGAGCGGGTATAGAGGTATAGAGGTAGACTAGAGCCCGAGGTAACAGTGGGTATGGAGCGGGTATAGAGGTAGACTAGAGCCCGAGGTAACAGTGGCTATGGAGCGGGTATAGAGGTAGACTAGAGCACGAGGTAACAGTGGCTATGGAGCGGGTATAGAGGTAGACTAGAGCCCGAGGTAACAGTGGCTATGGAGTGGGTATAGAGGTATAGAGGTAGACTAGAGCCCGAGGTAAAAGTGGGTATGGAGCGGGTATAGAGGTAGACTAGAGCCCGAGGTAACAGTGGGCATGGAGCTGGTATAGAGGTTTAGAGGTAGACTAGAGCCCGAGGTAACAGTGGGTATGGAGCGGGTATAGAGGTTTAGAGGTAGACTAGAGCCCGAGGTAACAGTGGGCATGGAGCTGGTATAGAGGTAGACTAGAGCCCGAGGTAACAGTGGCTATGGAGCGGGTATAGAGGTAGACTAGAGCCAGAGGAAAGAGTGGCTATGGAGCTGGTATAGAGGTATAGAGGTAGACTAGAGCCAGAGGAAAGAGTGGCTATGGAGCTGGTATAGAGGTATAGAGGTAGACTAGAGCCCGAGGTAACAGTGGGTATGGAGCGGGAATAGAGGTAGACTAGAGCCAGAGGAAAGAGTGGCTATGGAGCGGGTATAGAGGTTTAGAGGTAGACTAGAGCCCAAGGTAACAGTGGGCATGGAGCTGGTATAGAGATAGACTAGAGCCAGAGGAAAGAGTGGCTATGGAGCTGGTATAGAGGTATAGAGGTAGACTAGAGCCAGAGGAAAGAGTGGCTATGGAGCTGGTATAGAGGTAGACTAGAGCCAGAGGAAAGAGTGGCTATGGAGCAGGTATAGAGGTATAGAGGTAGAATAGAGCCCGAGGTAACAGTAGGTATGGAGCGGGTATAGAGGTAGACTAGTGTCAGAGGAAAGAGTGGCTATGGAGCTGGTATAGAGGTATAGAGGTAGACTAGAGCCCGAGGTAACAGTGGGTATGGAGCGGGTATAGAGGTAGACTAGAGCCCGAGGTAACAGTGGGTATGGAGCGGGTATAGAGGTAGACTAGAGCCCGAGGTAACAGTGGCTATGGAGCGGATATAGAGGTAGAGTAGAGCCCGAGGTAACAGTGGCTATGGAGCGGGTATAGAGTTACAGAGGTAGACTAGAGCACGAGGTAAAAGTGGGTATGGAGCGGGTATAGAGGTAGACTAGAGCCCAAGGTAACAGTGGCTATGGAGCGGGTATAGAGGTATAGAGGTAGACTAGAGCCCGAGGTAACAGTGGGTATGGAGCGGGTACAGAGGTAGACTAGAGCCCGAGGTAACAGTGGCTATGGAGCGGGTATAGAGGTATAGAGGTAGGCTAGAGCCCGATGTAACAGTGGGTATGGAGCGGGTATAGAGGTAGACTAGAGCCCGAGGTAACAGTGGCTATGGAGCAGGTATAGCGGTATAGAGGTAGACTAGAGCCCGAGGTAACAGTGGGTATGGAGTGGGTATAGAGGTACACTAGAGCCCGAGGTAACAGTGGCTATGGAGCTGGTATAGATGTAGACTAGAGCCCGAGGTAACAGTGGCTATGGAGCGGGTATAGAGGTAGACTAGAGCCCAAGGTAACAGTTTCTATGGAGCGGGTATAGAGGTATAGAGGTAGACTAGAGACAGAGGAAAGAGTGGCTATGGAGCTGGTATAGAGGTAGACTAGAGCCCGAGGTAACAGTGGGTATGGAGCGGGTATAGAGGTAGACTAGAGCCCGAGGTAACAGTGGCTATGGAGCGGATATAGAGGTAGACTAGAGCCCGGGGTAACAGTGGCTATGGAGCGGGTATAGAGTTACAGAGGTAGACTAGAGCACGAGGTAAAAGTGGGTATGGAGCGGGTATAGAGGTAGACTAGAGCCCAAGGTAACAGTGGCTATGGAGCGGGTATAGAGGTATAGAGGTAGACTAGAGCCCGAGGTAACAGTGGGTATGGAGCGGGTACAGAGGTAGACTAGAGCCCGAGGTAACAGTGGCTATGGAGCGGGTATAGAGGTATAGAGGTAGGCTAGAGCCCGAGGTAACAGTGGGTATGGAGCGGGTATAGAGGTAGACTAGAGCCCGAGGTAACAGTGGCTATGGAGCAGGTATAGCGGTATAGAGGTAGACTAGAGCCCGAGGTAACAGTGGGTATGGAGCGGGTATAGAGGTACACTAGAGCCCGAGGTAACAGTGGCTATGGAGCTGGTATAGAGGTAGACTAGAGCCCGAGGTAACAGTGGCTATGGAGCGGGTATAGAGGTAGACTAGAGCCCAAGGTAACAGTGGCTATGGAGCGGGTATAGAGGTATAGAGGTAGACTAGAGACAGAGGAAAGAGTGGCTATGGAGCTGGTATAGAGGTAGACTAGAGCCAGAGGAAAGAGTGGCTATGGAGCTGGTATAGAGGTATAGAGGTAGACTAGAGCCCGAGGTAACAGTGGGTATGGAGCGGGTATAGAGGTAGACTAGAGCCAGAGGAAAGAGTGGCTATGGAGCGGGTATAGAGGTTTAGAGGTAGACTAGAGTCCAAGGTAACAGTGGGCATGGAGCTGGTATAGAGGTATAGAGGTAGACTAGAGCCCGAGGTAACAGTGGGTATGGAGCGGGTATAGAGGTAGACTAGAGCCAGAGGAAAGAGTGGCTATGGAGCGGGTATAGAGGTTTAGAGGTAGAGTAGAGCCCGAGGTAACAGTGGGCATGGAGCTGGTATAGAGGTATAGAGGTAGACTAGAGCCCGAGGAAACAGTGGGTATAGAGCGGGTATAGAGGTAGACTAGAGCCCGAGGTAACAGTGGGCATGGAGCTGGTATAGAGGTATAGAGGTAGACTAGAGCTTGAGGAAACAGTGGGTATTGAGCGGGTATAGCGGTAGACTAGAGCCAGAGGAAAGAGTGGCTATGGTGCTGGTATAGAGGTATAGAGGTAGACTAGAGCCCGAGGTAACAGTGGGTATGGAGGGGTATAGAGGTAGACTAGAGCCAGAGGAAAGAGTGGCTATGGAGCTGGTATAGAGGTAGACTAGAGCCAGAGGAAAGAGTGGCTATGGAGCGGGTATAGAGGTATAGAGGTAGACTAGAGCCCGAGGTAACAGTGGGTATGGAGCGGGTATAGAGGTAGACTAGAGCCCGAGGTAACAGTGGCTATGGAGCGGGTATAGAGGTAGACTAGAGCACGAGGTAACAGTGGCTATGGAGCGGGTATAGAGGTAGACTAGAGCCCGAGGTAACAGTGGCTATGGAGCGGGTATAGAGGTATAGAGGTAGACTAGAGCCCGAGGTAAAAGTGGGTATGGAGCGGGTATAGAGGTAGACTAGAGCCCGAGGTAACAGTGGGCATGGAGCTGGTATAGAGGTTTAGAGGTAGACTAGAGCCCGAGGTAACAGTGGGTATGGAGCGGGTATAGAGGTTTAGAGGTAGACTAGAGCCCGAGGTAACAGTGGGCATGGAGCTGGTATAGAGGTAGACTAGAGCCCGAGGTAACAGTGGCTATGGAGCGGGTATAGAGGTAGACTAGAGCCCGAGGTAACAGTGACTATGGAGCGGGTATAGAGGTATAGAGGTAGACTAGAGCCCGAGGTAACAGTGAGTATGGAGTGGGTATAGAGGTAGACTAGAGCCCGAGGTAACAGTTGCTATGGAGCGGGTATAGAGGTATAGAGGTAGACTAGAGCCCGAGGTAACAGTGGGTATGGAGCGGGTATAGAGGTAGACTAGAGCCCGAGGTAACAGTGGCTATGGAGCGGGTATAGAGGTATAGAGGTAGACTAGAGCCCGAGGTAACAGTGGGTATGGAGCGGGTATAGAGGTAGACTAGAGCCCGAGGTAACAGTGGCTATGGAGCGGGTATAGAGGTATAGAGGTAGACTAGAGCCCGAGGTAACAGTGGGTATGGAGCGGGTATAGAGATAGACTAGAGCCCGAGGTAACAGTGGCTATGGAGCTGGTATAGAGCTAGACTAGAGCCTGAGGTAACAGTGGCTATGGAGCGGGTATAGAGGTAGACTAGAGCCCGAGGTAACAGAGGCTATGGAGCGGGTATAGAGGTATAGAGGTAGACTAGAGACAGAGGAAAGAGTGGCTATGGAGCTGGTATAGAGGTAGACTAGAGCCAGAGGAAAGAGTGGCTATGGAGCGGGTATAGAGGTTTAGAGGTAGACTAGAGCCCGAGGTAACAGTGGGCATGGAGCTGGTATAGAGGTATAGAGGTAGACTAGAGCCCGAGGTAACAGTGGGTATGGAGCGGGTATAGAGGTAGACTAGAGCCAGAGGAAAGAGTGGCTATGGAGCGGGTATAGAGGTTTAGAGGTAGACTAGAGCCCGAGGTAACAGTAGGCATGGAGCTGGTATAGAGGTATAGAGGTAGACTAGAGCCTGAGGAAACAGTGGGTATGGAGCGGGTATAGAGGTAGACTAGAGCCAGAGGAAAGAGTGGCTATGGAGCTGGTATAGAGGTATAGAGGTAGACTAGAGCCCGAGGTAACAGTGGGTATGGAGCGGGTATAGAGGTAGACTAGAGCCAGAGGAAAGAGTGGCTATGGAGCTGGTATAGAGGTAGACTAGAGCCAGAGGAAAGAGTGGCTATGGAGCGGGTATAGAGGTTTAGAGGTAGACGAGAGCCCGAGGTAACAGTGGGCATGGAGCTGGTATAGAGGTATAGAGGTAGACTAGAGCCCGAGGTAACAGTGGGTATGGAGCGGGTATAGAGGTAGACTAGAGCCAGAGGAAAGAGTGGCTATGGAGCTGGTATAGAGGTATAGATGTAGACTAGAGCCCGAAGTAACAGTGGGTATGGAGCGGGTATAGAGGTAGACTAGAGCCCGAGGTAACAGTGGGTATGGAGCGGGTATAGAGGTAGACTAGAGCCCGAGGTAACAGTAGCTATGGATCGGGTATAGAGGTAGACTAGAGCCCGAGGTAACAGTGGCTATGGAGCGGGTATAGATGTAGACTGGAGCCCGAGGTAACTGTGCCAATGGAGCGGGTATAGAGGTATAGAGGTAGACTAGAGCCCGAGGTAACAGTGGGTATGGAGCGGGTATAGAGGTAGACTAGAGCCCGAGGTAACAGTGGCTATGGAGCGGGTATAGAGGTATAGAGGTAGACTAGAGCCCGAGGTAACAGTGGGTATGGAGCGGGTATAGAGGTAGACTAGAGCCCGATGTAACAGTGGCTATGGAGCGGGTATAGAGGTATAGAGGTAGACTAGAGCCCGAGGAAACAGTGGGTATAGAGCGGGTATAGAGGTAGACTAGAGCCAGAGGAAAGAGTGGCTATGGAGCGGGTATAGAGGTTTAGAGGTAGACTAGAGCCCAAGGTAACAGTGGGCATGGAGCTGGTATAGAGGTATAGAGGTAGACTAGAGCCCGAGGTAACAGTGGGTATGGAGCGGGTATAGAGGTAGACTAGAGCCAGAGGAAAGAGTGGCTATGGAGCGGGTATAGAGGTTTAGAGGTAGACTAGAGCCCGAGGTAACAGTGGCTATGGAGCGGGTATAGAGGTATAGAGGTAGACTAGAGCCTGAGGTTACAGTGGGTATGGAGCGGGTATAGAGGTAGACTAGAGCCCGAGGTAACAGTGGCTATGGAGCGGGTATAGAGGTATAGAGGTAGACTAGAGCCCGAGGTAACAGTGGGTATGGAGCGGGTATAGAGGTAGACTAGAGCCCGAGGTAACAGTGGCTATGGAGCTGGTATAGAGGTAGACTAGAGCCCAAGGTAACAGTGGCTATGGAGCGGGTATAGAGGTAGACTAGAGCCCGAGGTAACAGTGACTATGGAGCGGGTATAGAGGTATAGAGGTAGACTAGAGACAGAGGAAAGAGTGGCTATGGAGCTGGTATAGAGGTAGACTAGAGCCAGAGGAAAGAGTGGCTATGGAGCGGGTATAGAGGTTTAGAGGTAGACTAGAGCCCGAGGTAACAGTGGGCATGGAGCTGGTATAGAGGTATAGAGGTAGACTAGAGCCCGAGGTAACAGTGGGTATGGAGCGGGTATAGAGGTAGACTAGAGCCAGAGGAAAGAGTGGCTATGGAGCTGGTATAGAGGTATAGAGGTAGACTAGAGCCCGAAGTAACAGTGGGTATGGAGCGGGTATAGAGGTAGACTAGAGCCCGAGGTAACAGTGGGTATGGAGCGGGTATAGAGGTAGACTAGAGCCCGAGGTAACAGTAGCTATGGATCGGGTATAGAGGTAGACTAGAGCCCGAGGTAACAGTGGCTATGGAGCGGGTATAGATGTAGACTGGAGCCCGAGGTAACTGTGCCAATGGAGCGGGTATAGAGGTATAGAGGTAGACTAGAGCCCGAGGTAACAGTGGGTATGGAGCGGGTATAGAGGTAGACTAGAGCCCGAGGTAACAGTGGCTATGGAGCGGGTATAGAGGTATAGAGGTAGACTAGAGCCCGAGGTAACAGTGGGTATGGAGCGGGTATAGAGGTAGACTAGAGCCCGATGTAACAGTGGCTATGGAGCGGGTATAGAGGTATAGAGGTAGACTAGAGCCCGAGGAAACAGTGGGTATAGAGCGGGTATAGAGGTAGACTAGAGCCAGAGGAAAGAGTGGCTATGGAGCGGGTATAGAGGTTTAGAGGTAGACTAGAGCCCAAGGTAACAGTGGGCATGGAGCTGGTATAGAGGTATAGAGGTAGACTAGAGCCCGAGGTAACAGTGGGTATGGAGCGGGTATAGAGGTAGACTAGAGCCAGAGGAAAGAGTGGCTATGGAGCGGGTATAGAGGTTTAGAGGTAGACTAGAGCCCGAGGTAACAGTGGCTATGGAGCGGGTATAGAGGTATAGAGGTAGACTAGAGCCTGAGGTTACAGTGGGTATGGAGCGGGTATAGAGGTAGACTAGAGCCCGAGGTAACAGTGGCTATGGAGCGGGTATAGAGGTATAGAGGTAGACTAGAGCCCGAGGTAACAGTGGGTATGGAGCGGGTATAGAGGTAGACTAGAGCCCGAGGTAACAGTGGCTATGGAGCTGGTATAGAGGTAGACTAGAGCCCAAGGTAACAGTGGCTATGGAGCGGGTATAGAGGTAGACTAGAGCCCGAGGTAACAGTGACTATGGAGCGGGTATAGAGGTATAGAGGTAGACTAGAGACAGAGGAAAGAGTGGCTATGGAGCTGGTATAGAGGTAGACTAGAGCCAGAGGAAAGAGTGGCTATGGAGCGGGTATAGAGGTTTAGAGGTAGACTAGAGCCCGAGGTAACAGTGGGCATGGAGCTGGTATAGAGGTATAGAGGTAGACTAGAGCCCGAGGTAACAGTGGGTATGGAGCGGGTATAGAGGTAGACTAGAGCCAGAGGAAAGAGTGGCTATGGAGCGGGTATAGAGGTTTAGAGGTAGACTAGAGCCCGAGGTAACAGTGGGCATGGAGCTGGTATAGAGGTATAGAGGTAGACTAGAGCCCGAGGAAACAGTGGGTATAGAGCGGGTATAGAGGTAGACTAGAGCCCGAGGTAACAGTGGGCATGGAGCTGGTATAGAGGTATAGAGGTAGACTAGAGCCTGAGGAAACAGTGGGTATAGAGCGGGTATAGAGGTAGACTATAGCCCGAGGTAACAGTGGACATGGAGCTGGTATAGAGGTATAGAGGTAGACTAGAGCCCGAGGAAACAGTGGGTATGGAGCGGGTATAGAGGTAGACTAGAGCCCGAGGTAACAGTGGGCATGGAGCTGGTATAGAGGTAGACTAGAGCCAGAGGAAACACTGGGTTGAGGTGTAGTGGTAGACTAATGGGTTGAGGTGTAATGGTAGACTAGTGGGTAGAAGTGTAGTGGTAGACTAGTGGGTTGAGGTGTAGTGGTAGACTAGTGAGTAGAAGTGTAGTGGTAGACTAGAGGGTTGAGGTGCCATGGTAGACTAGTGAGTAGAAGTGTAGTGGTAGACTAGAGGGTTGAGGTGCCATGGTAGACTAGTGAGTAGAAGTGTAGTGGTAGACTAGAGGGTTGAGGTGCCGTGGTAGACTAGTGAGTAGAAGTGTAGTGGTAGGCTAGAGCCAGAGGTAATGTGGGTTGAGGTGTAGTGGTAGACTAGTGGTTAGAAGTGTAGTGGTAGAGTAGTGGTTAGAAGTGTAGTGGTAGACTAGAGCCAGAGGTAATAGTGGGTTGAGGTGTAGTGGTAGACTAGTGGTTAGAAGTGTAGTGGTAGACTAGTGGTTAGAAGTGTAGTGGTAGACTAGAGCCAGAGGTAACAGTGGGTTGAGGTGTAGTGGTAGACTAGTGGTTAGAAGTGTAGTGGTAGACTAGTGGGTTGAGGTGTAGTGGTAGACTAGTGGTTAGAAGTGTAGTGGTAGACTAGTGGGTTGAGGTGTAGTGGTAGACTAGTGGGTTGAGGTGTAGTGGTAGACTAGTGGTTAGAAGTGTAGTGGTAGACTAGTGGTTAGAAGTGTAGTGGTAGACTAGTGGTTAGAAGTGTAGTGGTAGACTAGTGGTTAGAAGTGTAGTGGTAGACTAGAGCCAGAGGTAACAGTGGGTTGAGGTGTAGTGGTAGACAGGTAGATCAGTGACTTCAGGGGAATCTGGTTGCTCTTAAATTATTCAATAGTTGTAATTGATCCTGTGTGTGTGTGTGTGTGTGTGTGTGTGTGTGTGTGTGTGTGTGTGTGTGTGTGTGTGTGTGTGTGTGTGTGTGTGTGTGTGTGTGTGTGTGTGTGTGTGTGTGTGTGTGTGTGTGTGTGTGTGTGTGTGTGTGTGTGTGTGTGTGGACAGATTAAGCCCATTCAGGTGTATCACCCCCCTATATACTAGCTGCTTCTACTTAACACTACTTAACCCTAAAATCTTCTTGCTGCTTCTTTTTGACACTACTTAACCCTAAACCCTCTACAAGTAGCATTTAATACTACTTAACCCTAAACCCTCTACAAGTAGCATTTAATACTACTTAACCCTAAACCCTCTACAAGTAGCATTTAATACTACTTAACCCTAAACCCTCTACAAGTAGCATTTAACACTATTTAACCCTAAACCCTCTACAAGTAGCATTTAATACTACTTAACGCTAAACCCTCTACAAGTAGCATTTAACACTACTTAACACTAAACCCTCTACAAATAGAATTTAACCTTGTGTGGACTAAAAACATTTCCCCAGTTAGTCAAATGTTGGTTTCTTTTACTATTCTGTTCCCCACAATTATAGTTAAGCATGTCCTCACACACACAATCAGAGGAATCAGAGGTAGATGTAATGTAGTGTTGTTGTGGAATGAAGGTATGGAGGTAAAAGTAATGCAGGTATGGAAACTGAATTAATTATGAATGACTAATTCAGGGATGTCACCGTGCATATGTCCTTACTGTAACACGGTCAGTCAGCACTTAACCCAACGCATAGAAAAACACAATGATGTTTATCAAATGGATCAGCTGGTACACAGAGCCAAACCAAAATACCCCAACATCAACTTACATATCGGCTCAGTCTCCAATTAAAGAAAAGCTCTTTTTTTTTTAAACGAGCAAATATCCAAATAATTCAGCCGCATTAAATAAAATATGGGATATATTTGACCAGTTCTGTTGTTATTCTGTGTACGTGGACCTTATGCTGCTTTCCCAACCAAGTGGGAGGTCGGGATTTACCAGTTGTGAAGTCCTAAATAACAGTGTGATGCTTTCACAAGCTATGAACTTGGCTACTGGCTAACAAAATGCGTAAAACATAAATGGAAAGTTCAGCTATCACGCTTGTAAATGAAGTATAGTGTTAATTAAAAAAACATATATATTGCTTTTTATAAATAATGTTTTGTTGTTGCGTTTAACTGCTGAAAATGCTGTTATCAAGGTAATTTCTTCAGTAGGTGACATCAGAGGTCACCATGTGGGAGAAATGGATCTAGTTTAGAGGTAGATAGCTTAGGATAATAGACTAGTTCCCCACAACAGATTACCAGTTTGAGGGCCGTTAAAGTGTTATTTTCCCGGTCATATGTGGTAAATTCCCACTTCCCACTTGGTTACGAACGCAGCATTATAAATAGCCTTACACACTTTGGTCCACAAAAGGAAAAGTATCTTGACCAACAATACAATAGTCCTTAACCCTGACACTGGTGGGAATTGGCAGATGTGGATAGGGCTACATTGAAATGTTTCTTACAGAAGAAATATGAAAAGCACATGCATAACCATGGTGGCAATTAAAAGGGAACAATTTGGAGATAATGGGACAATTATTAGACCAAAGGTGAGGACACACAGTTCACCTGACACAAAACAGACTCCAAACATTACACTGTTGATTTTATGTGCAATTTACATTGACCGCATTTGATGATAGATAAATCTGAAAAAACTCAGGATACATTTAGTAAGATGATAAGACTATTCCTGGAGAATGTAAGGCAGGTGCAACAAAATACCAAAAAATGCCAAGGGTTTGAGTGAGAGGACTAACTGGTGTCTCCATGTGGACACACCCCTCTCCATGTGGACACACCACTCTCCATGTGGACACACCCCTCTCCAAAGTGGGCACACCCCTCTCCAAAGTGGGCACACCCCTATCCAAAGTGGGCACACCCCTATCCAAAGTGGGCACACCCCTATCCAAAGTGGGCACACCCCTCTCCAAAGTGGGCACACCCCTATCCAAAGTGGGCACACCCCTCTCCAAAGTGGGCACACCCCTATCCAAAGTGGGCACACCCCTCTCCAAAGTGGGCACACCCCTCTCCAAAGTGGGCACAGTTCATAAGCAATTTCAATGCACTTTTATGACTCAAAGAAGATTCTACTGTAGCTGGGCTGTTGGGGAACTACTACTGTAGCTGGGCTGTTGGGGAACTACTACTGTAGCTGGGCTGTTGGGGAACTACTACTGTAGTTAAGAACAAATTCTTATTTTACAATGGGGGCCTACCCTAACACGGACAGCGCTGGACCAATGTTGCGCCGCCCTATGGGACTCCCGATCACCGCCGGTTGTGATACAGCCCAGGATGGAACTAAGGGCGGAGCGGAGGGCGGAGCGGAGGGCGGAGCGGAGGGCGGAGGGCGGAGCGGAGGGGAGTCAATGTGCGGGGGAACCAGTGTCGAGGTAATTGAGTTATTGAAGCGACTATGCATAGATAATAACAGAGAGTAGCAGCAGAGTTCCAGAGGGTGGGGGGGAGGGCAATGCAAATAGTCTGGGTAGAAGCTGTTAAGAAGCCTTTTGGACCTAGACTTGACGCTCCGGTACCGCTTTCCGTGCGGTAGCAGAGAGAACAGTCTATAACTAGGGTGGCTGGAGTCTCTGACAATTTTTTAGGGCCTTCCTCTGACACCGCTTGGTATAGAGGTCCTAGATGGCTGGAAGCTTGGCCCCAGTAATGTACTGGGCTGTACATACTACCCTCTGAAGTGCATTGCGGTCGGAGGCCAAGCAGTCGCCATACCAGGCAGTGATGCAACCCGTCAGGATGGTGCAGCTGTAAAACCTTTTGAGTATCTGAGGACCCATGACAAATCTTTTCAGTCTCCTGAGGGGAATAAGTTTTGTCGTGCCCACTTCCCAAATGTCTTGGTGTGTTTGGACCATGTTAGTTTGTTGTTGATGTGGACTCTAAGGAACTTGAATCTCTCAACCTGCTCCACTACAGCCCCGTCGATGAAAATGGGGCGTGCTCGGTCCTCCTTTTCCTGTAGTCCACAATCATCTCCTTTGTCCTTACACCACAAGGTCATGTCTCTGACCTCCTCCCTATAGGCTGTCTCATCATTGTCGGTGAACAGGCCTACCACTGTTGGGTCGTCAGCAAACTTAATGATGGTGTTGGAGTGGTGCCTGGGCGTGCAGTCATGAGTGAACAGGGAGTACAGGATGGGGCTGAGCACGCTCCCCTGAGGGGCCCCCGTGCTGAGGATCAGTGTGGCGGATCAAACCAAATCAAACTTTATTTGTCACATTCCCTGAATACAACAAGTTTAGACCTTACCACGCGTTTTCCTGTTTGCTTATGGCGATATACAGATCGTTGAGCGCGGTTTTAGTGCCCAGCATCGGTCTGTGGTGGTATGTAGACAGCTAGAAACAATACAGATGAAATACAATACAGATGAAAACTCACTCAGTGGATTGTGTGGTCTACAGCTTATCATGATATACTCTACCTCAGGCGAGCAATACCTTGAGACTTCCTTAGATATAGTGCACCAGCTGTTGTTCACATATATGCACAGGCCCCTACCCCGTGTCTTACCAGAGGCCCCTGCCCCGTGTCTTACCAGAGGCTTACCAGAGGCTGCTGTTCTATCCTGTTCTCCGCCCTCCGCTCCGCCCTCCCCTCAGCCCTCCGCTCCGCCCCGTGTCTTACCAGAGGCCCCCGCCCCGTGTCTTACCACAGGCCCCTACCCTGTGTCTTACCAGAGGCTGCTGTTCTGCCGATCGAGTGTATAACCCGTCAGCTGTTGTTCACATATATGCACAGGCCCCTACCCCGTGTCTTACCAGAGCCCCTACCCCGTGTCTTACCAGAGGCCCCTACCCCGTGGCTGCTGTTCTATCCTGCTGATAGTGTATAACCCGCCAGCTGTATGTTCTTAATGTTGTCGTTCAGCCACGACTCGGTGAAACATAAGATATTACAGTTTTTAATGTCCCGTTGGTAGGATATACGTCCTTTCTGCTCATCCTATTTATTTTCCAGCGATTGAACGTTAGTTAGTAGGAACGAAGGCAAGGGGAGATTAGCCCTTTGTCGCCTGATCCTCACAAGGCACCCTGAACTTTTTCCACTAAATCTCAGTTTCCCTCTCTTGCGAATCACAGGGATCTGGGCCTGGTTGGGTGTCTGTAGTAGTATATCTTTGTCCAGATTGAGGTGAGCAATTGCAGTTCTGATGTCCAGAAACTATTTTCGGTCATAAGAGATTGTACACTAACATTATGTACAAAACAAGTTACGAACAATGCAAAAGAAAACAAAATAGCGTGGTTGATTAAATGCCAATAAGACGGCAGCCCTCCCTCCGCTGCTTTGGATATCATAGCTCCCTGCTTTGGCTATCATAGCTCCCTACTCTGGCTATCATATCTCCCTGCTTTAACTATCATTGCTCCCTGCTTTGGCTATCATAGCTCCCTGCTTTGGCTATCATAGCTCCCTGCTATAAACTATTTTCAACAGTTGGGAAATTATTCAGGAATGTTTATTGGGGATGTAACTGATTAGCTTGCTAAGTTAGCCAGAGTCAGTATCAGAACGTGCCTGAACTTGTCTGCACACACACACACACACATACACACACACACACACATACACACACACACACACACACACACAGACACACACAACACACACACACACACACACACACACACACACACACACACACACACACACACACACACACACACACACACACACACATACATACACACATACATACACACACACACACACACACTTACACACACACATACACACGCACACATACACACACACATACACACACACTTTTAAGGTGAAACAGGAGGTGGTGTGAGGTAGTCACCTTCTAAACCTTCTCAGGCTCACCTTCCTCAGGAAGTGGCGGGAGTATGTCTGTGTGTGTGTGTGTGTGTGTGTCAGGTTTCTAATGACGGTCATGTATAATACAGTAGAGTTGCAGGGGAGCTCTGGACGTGGCATGGGGTCAGTCGCTCACAAACACCTGACGCTGGGCCGGCCAACACTGGAGCCGGACACAAACACTGTGGACACACTCAGACAGACACACACAGACACAGACACAGACACAGACACAGACACAGACACAGACACAGACACAGACACAGACACAGACACAGACACAGACACAGACACAGACACAGACACAGACACACACACACACACACACACACAGACAGACAGACAGACTAATTGATGATAGGTCTGATTAACTGTCAGGTTAGGGTTTGAGTTTAGGGTTTGGATTTGAGGTTAGGGATTGAGGTTTGAGGTTAGGATTTGAGGTTAGGTTTTGAGGTTTGAGGTTAGGGTTTGAAGTTAGGGTTTGAGGTTTGAGGTTTGGATTTGAGGTTAGGGATTGAGGTTTGAGGTTTGGATTTGAGGTTAGGGTTTGAGGTTTGAGGTTAGGATTTGAGGTTAGGTTTTGAGGTTTGAGGTTAGGGTTTGAAGTTAGGGTGTGAAGTTAGGGTGTGAAGTTAGGGTTTGAGATTAGGGTTTGAAGTTAGGGTTTGAGGTTAGGGTTCGGAGTTAGGGTTTGAGGTTAGGGTTTGAAGTTAGGGTTTGAAGTTAAGGTTTGGGTTTGGGTTTTAAGGTTAGGCTTTAAGGTTAGGGTTTGGGTTTTAAGGTTAGGCTTTAAGGTTAGGGTTTGGGTTTTAAGGTTAGGCTTTAAGGTTAGGGTTTGGGTTTTAAGGTTAGGCTTTAAGGTTAGGGTTTGGGTTTTAAGGTTAGGCTTTAAGGTTAGGGTTTGGGTTTTAAGCTTAGGCTTTAAGGTTAGGGTTTGGGTTTTAAGGTTAGGCTTTAAGGTTTTAAGGTTAGGGTTTATTTAATTATTTTATTTAACCTTTATTTAACCAGGAAAAGCCCATTGAGACCCAGAGTCTCTTTTTCAGGGAGACCTGACCAAGAAGGCAGCAACAATCAATACATTACAGAATTAAAACATACAACAATCAATACATCACATCATTAAAACATACAACAATCAATATATCACATCATTAAAACATACAACAATCAATACATCACATCATTAAAACATACAACAATCAATACATCACATCATTAAAACATACAACAATCAATATATCACATCATTAAAACATACAACAATCAATACATCACATCATTAAAACATACAACAATCAATACATCACATCATTAAAACATACAACAATCAATATATCACATCATTAAAACATACAACAATACAATACAACATGATCCAGCCTTTAAAAAAAGATTTACACTCCTCTGTAACAGAGTCTCCCATCAATATTTTAAATTAATTCAGTAGCACTAACATATCTAGATGAGGCATGGGTTGTAGACTATTCCATTCAGGGTCACTAACATATCTAGATGAGGCATGGGTTGTAGACTATTCCATTCAGGGTCACTAACATATCTAGATGAGGCATGGATTGTAGACTATTCCATTCAGGGTCACTAACCTATCTAGATGAAGCATGGATTGTAGACTATTCCATTCAGGGTCACTAACATATCTAGATGAGGCATGGGTTGTAGATTATTCCATTCAGTAGCACTAACACATCTAGATGAGGCATAGGTTGTAGATTATTCCATTCAGTAGCACTAACACATCTAGATGAAGCATGGATTGTAGACTATTCCATTCAGGGTCACTAACATATCTAGATGAAGCATGGGTTGTAGATTATTCCATATGTCTGGTGCACAAGAAGAGGAGGCAGTCTTACCTAATACTGTGAATGTCCTGGGGACTTTAAGTAGCAACCACCTAGCAGACCAGGTATGGTACCATAGCAACCACCTAGCAGACTGGGTATGGTAGCATAGCAACCACCTAGCAGACCGGGTATGGTAGCATAGCAACCACCTAGCAGACCGGGTATGGTAACATAGCAACCACCTAGCAGACCAGGTATGGTACCATAGCAACCACCTAGCAGACCGGGTATGGTAACATATCAACCACCTAGCAGACCAGGTATGGTACCATAGCAACCACCTAGCAGACCGGGTATGGTAACATATCAACAACCTAGCAGACCAGGTATGGTACCATAGCAACCACCTAGCAGCCTGGGTGTGGTACCATAGCAACCACCTAGCAGACCGGGTATGGTAACATATCAACCACCTAGCAGGACGGGTATGGTAACATAGCAACCACCTAGCAGACCGAGTATGGTAACATATCAACCACCTAGCAGCCCAGATATGGTAACATATCAACCACCTAGCAGACCGGGTATGGTAACATAGCAACCACCTAGCAGGAAGGATTGTACAGGCTCGGTGCTCAAGACGTCCAGTGTGCCTCCATGGTCCGGTCTATCCGGTGCCTCCTCCACGCACCAGGCCTCCGGTGGCAGGCCCCCGCACCAGGCTGTCTCTCTGTCTCCTCCCTACAGGTGCTCCCGCCTGCTCAGCGCTGCCAGAGTCTCCCTCCTGTCTAGAACTGCCAGAGTCTCCCTCCTGTCAGGAGCTGCCAGAGCCGGCCGTCTGTCAGGAGCTGCCAGAGCCGCCCGTCTGTCAGGAGCTGCCAGAGCTGTCCGTCAGCCAGGAGCTGCCAGAATCACCCGTCACTCCGGCGCTGCCCGAATCGCCCTTCACTCCGGAGCTGCCAGAATCGCCCGTCAGCCAGGAGCTGCCAGAATCGCCCGTCAGCCAGGAGCTGCCAGAATCGCCCTTCACTCCGGAGCTGCCGGAGTCTCCCGCCTGTCCGGTGCCTTCGAAATCTCCCGTCCATTCGGGACCCGTGACTAGGGTCCCCAGTCCGAGGTCGGCGGCGAGGGTCGCCGCTCTAAAGAGGCCACGGAGGAAGGTTAGTAGGCGGACAAAGACTATGGTGGAGTGGGGTCCACGTCCTGCGCCAGAGCCGCCACCGCGTACAGACACCCACCCAGATCCTCCCCTATAGGTTCAGGTTTTGCGGCCGGAGTCCACACCTTTGGGGGTGGGGGGTACTGTCACGTTCTGACTTTAGTTATTTTGTTTTGTCTTTGTCTTTGTTTTAGTATTTTATTTAATTTTACCTTTATTTAACTAGGCAAGTCAGTTAAGAACAAATTCTTATTTTCAATGACGGCCTAGGAACAGTGGGTTAACTGCCTGTTCAGGGGCAGAATGACAGATTTGTACCTTGTCAGCTCGGGGGTTTGAACTCCAACGCTTTAACCACTAGGCTACCCTGCCGCCCCAGTATGGTCAGGGCGTGAGTTGCGTGGGTTGTCTATGTTCCTTTTTCTATGTTGTGTTTGTGTTTGGCCTGGTATGGTTCTCAATCAGAGGCAGGTGTTAGTTGTCTCTGATTGAGAATCTTACTTAGGTAGCCTTTTCCCACTTGTGTTTCGTGGGTGATTATTTTCTGTTATGTGTCTGTCACCTTTCAGAACTGTTTTGTTTCGTTCCTCCTTTGTTATTTTGTTTAGCGTTCTCGGTTTAATAAATATATGATGAACACTTACCACGCTGCGCTTTGGTCCTCACCCCATTCCAATGACGATCGTCACAGCAAGTTAATGTTAGCTCACTGTTCGTGTAGTCACACTTTTCCACATGGTGACATAATAACTAATGTTAGCCCACCAGGGCACGGATATTTAGGCAATGTTTAGCTAGCTAGTTAGCTCATCGTTTGTGTCGTCAGACTTCTCCCCAGACCCCACAGGTGCTGACATGCTAGCTAAGGGATATTTTACGTTAGTGCTAATCGTTAGGCACATGCGCTAACTAACGTAAACTCACTCACTTTTGTACATCGCCTTGGTCCGTACAATTGACTGTATTTTAACGCCCTAAAAACGTAATACTTCCAGATCAACTGTAATGTCAATACCATTGTAAAGCAGACTTTCCCCCCTTTCCAACAGAATCAATTACATGACCTAAACGCTGCCCGTTTCTGCATTATTCAAGACAGCAATGAGCTGGGTGGGGAAGCGAAACTAATTCGTGGTAGTGAGAAGGAGAGATGTTGTGTAGGAAAATTGCTTTTTTTCACTCGATCTGTCCAACTTCTCACCTTATCGCCTCTAAGATGTAAATAAAGCACTATAAAGAGTTTATATAATGTGTCATTACATACCTATTGGAAGGTTTGTATAAAGAGTTTATATAATGTGTCATTATATACCTATTGGAAGGTTTGTGTTGAATTTGAATCGGGTTTTTAGGACGGTGCTAAACTGATCTACCTTATCGCCTCTAAAATGTAAATAAAACGCTATAAAGAGTTTATATAATGTGTCATTACAGAGTTTATATAATGTGTCATTATATACCTATTAAAGAGTTTATATAATGTGTCATTACATACCTATTAAAGAGTTCATATAATGTGTCATTACATACCTATTAAAGAGTTTATATAATGTGTCATTATAGAGTTTATATAATGTGTCATTACAGAGTTTATATAATGTGTCATTACAGAGTTTATATAATGTGTCATTACAGAGTTTATATAATGTGTCATTACAACCTATTAAAGAGTTTATATCATGGTGGGGGAGCAGTAATGTAATGTGTCATTACAGAGTTTATATAATGTGTCATTACAGAGTTTATATAATGTGTCATTACAGAGTTTATATAATGTGTCATTATAGAGTTTATATAATGTGTCATTACAGAGTTTATATAATGTGTCATTACAGAGTTTATATAATGTGTCATTACAGAGTTTATATAATGTGTCATTACAGAGTTTATATAATGTGTCATTATAGAGTTTATATAATGTGTCATTACAACCTATTAAAGAGTTTATATAATGTGTCATTACATACCTATTAAAGAGTTCATATAATGTGTCATTACATACCTATTAAAGAGTTTATATAATGTGTCATTATAGAGTTTATATAATGTGTCATTACAGAGTTTATATAATGTGTCATTACAGAGTTTATATAATGTGTCATTACAGAGTTTATATAATGTGTCATTACAACCTATTAAAGAGTTTATATAATGTGTCATTATAGAGTTTATATAATGTGTCATTACATACCTATTGGAAGGTTTGTATAAATAGTTTATATAATGTGTCATTACAGAGTTTATATAATGTGTCATTACAGAGTTTATATAATGTGTCATTACATACCTATTAAAGAGTTTATATAATGTGTCATTATAGAGTTTATATAATGTGTCATTACAACCTATTAAAGAGTTTATATAATGTGTCATTATAGAGTTTATATAATGTGTCATTACATACCTATTGGAAGGTTTGTATAAATAGTTTATATAATGTGTCATTACAGAGTTTATATAATGTGTCATTACAGAGTTTATATAATGTGTCATTACATACCTATTAAAGAGTTTATATAATGTGTCATTATAGAGTTTATATAATGTGTCATTACAACCTATTAAAGAGTTTATATAATGTGTCATTATAGAGTTTATATAATGTGTCATTACAACCTATTAAAGAGTTTATATAATGTGTCATTACAGAGTTTATATAATGTGTCATTACATACCTATTAAAGAGTTTATATAATGTGTCATTATAGAGTTTATATAATGTGTCATTACAACCTATTAAAGAGTTTATATAATGTGTCATTATAGAGTTTATATAATGTGTCATTACATACCTATTAAAGAGTTTATATAATGTGTCATTATAGAGTTTATATAATGTGTCATTACATACCTATTTGAAGGTTTGTGTCGAATTAGGACGGTGCTAAAGTGATCTTCAGAGGTAAACAGAGGGTTTTGAGAGTCGTGATTGCTTGCAGTGACGACGCAAAAAAAAACGACTAGGTATCCCTCCCTTACCCCCGTTACTATCCTGTTACATAACCAAGCTTCAAATTACAAGGTATCCCCCCTTACCCCCGTTACTATCCTGTTACATAACCAAGCTTCAAATTACTAGGTATCCCCCTTACCCCCGTTACTGTCCTGTTACATAACCAACCTTCAAATGGCTAGGTATCCCCCCCTTACCCCCGTTACTATCCTGTTACATAACCAAGCTTCACATGCTTAGGTATTTGCTCTTTATCAGAAACCAACCCGACATACTCTTTTTCCTCCAACCACCCACAGGTCAGACGCCGGGCTGAAATTCAATCTGAACATCCGTCTTCACCCCTGAGATGACTCCTTTGACGGGTGCTCTACTCTGAAGTTCAAAACACACAACTTCTGTTGTCCGGATTCTTTTGAATCCCACCTCAATATTCTTCAGAAATGCAATGAATCAAAATAAGAGCCCTCCTGGTCACTCGGACAGACTCCACTTTTCCCGGCACATACTTCACCATTTTCTACACCTCAAACAGGTCACATATGTATCCTTACTCACCAAACGCATCCCGACAAGGAGTGATTGGGGTAGCTGCATGTCTGACATCAATTTGTGCGCAATTACAATTATAATTTAATATGGTCAATTTCATAAGATGTTACATAACATAAACATACAGTTCACAAGTAGGCTATGGTGCAATGGAATGTTCTGCCGTGTGTGGTAGGTTCATGTAGGTGCCATAACCAGACATAAAATAACTACCCTGGTAGGTTTTGTGTGTTTTGACAGTCTTATGTAGGTGTCATAAGCAGACATAAAATAACTACCCTGTATGTCACAACAGGTCTAAATGTGTCATGACAGTGTTATGACCATAATGAGACCAGTTATGACAGCTGTTATGGCATGGTTATGTTATGGAATGTGTAATGATGCTTGATGTCAAGTAAAGTGTTACCTGTTATCTGTAGTTGTGTGAATGTTTCTGCAGTGATATGCTATCTACGCTGCATTATTGCTGTTAATATGTACATTTTCCTTTCCTTCTAGAACCACAAATATCACTTATTCTATGTGGTTTTAAGTTACACGTTGTGATGTCACATGAACAAGTACAGTGAAATGTCTTTCAAACTCAAAACCCAACAAAGCAATAATCAATAACAATGTATTACTAGAAAACAACACAGGAGAAATAAGAATAAGAAAGTAAGAAAGGAGCACACTATATACAGGAACTATTTAAAAAGTCAGTTCTGCACCATATTAACATGTACAGGGATACTGGAGTGATGGAGGTAGATATGTATAGGGGTTAGGTGACAGGGATACTGGAGTGATGGAGGTAGATATGTATAGGGGTTAGGTGACAGGGATACTGGAGTGATGGAGGTAGATATGTATAGGGGTTAGGTGACAGGGATACTGGAGTGATGGAGGTAGATATGTATAGGGGTTAGGTGACAGGGATACTGGAGTGATGGAGGTAGATATGTATAGGGGTTAGGTGACAGGGATACTGGAGTGATGGAGGTAGATATGTATAGGGGTTAGGTGACAGGGATACTGGAGTGATGGAGGTAGATATGTATAGGGGTTAGGTGACAGGGATACTGGAGTGATGGAGGTAGATATGTATAAGGGGAAGGGGACAGGGATACTGGAGTGATGGAGGTAGATATGTATAGGGAGAAGGGGACAGGGATACTGGAGTGATGGAGGTAGATATGTAGAGGGGTAAGGAGACAGGGATACTGGAGTGATGGAGGTAGATATGTATAGGGAGAAGGGGACAGGGATACTGGAGTGATGGAGGTAGATATGTAGAGGGTTAGGGTGACTAGGCAACAGGATATAAGACAGACAGAGTAGCAGCAGTTTGTATGTAAGTGGGTGTGGGGGGTGTAGAATCAGTATTAATGTATATGCATTTTATGTGTGAGTGAGCAAATTATGGAGTGAGTGTTCGTGTGAGTTGGAGTGAAAACGTGTGTGTGTGTGTTTGTGTGTGTTGAAGTGACAGTGTCTGTCTGTGTGTAGAGTCCTATCAGTGTGTAGAGTCCTGTCAGTGTGTAGAGTCCTGTCAGTGTGTAGAGTCCTGTCAGTGTGTAGAGTCCTGTCAGTGTCAGTGTAGAGTCCTGTCAGTGTGTAGAGTCCTGTCAGTGTGTAGAGTCTTGTCAGTGTGTAGAGTCATGTCAGTGTGTAGAGTCCTGTCAGTGTGTAGAGTCCTGTTGTCAGTGTGTAGAGTCCTGTCAGTGTGTAGAGTCCTATTGTCAGTGTGTAGAGTCCTGTCAGTGTGTAGAGTCCTGTTGTCAGTGTGTAGAGTCCTGTCAGTGTGTACAGTCCTGTCAGTGTAGAGTCCTGTCAGTGTGTAGAGTCCTGTTGCCAGTGTGTGGAGTCCTTTCAGTGTATAGAGTCCTGTCAGTGTGTAGAGTCAGTGTGTAGAGTCAGTGTGTAGAGTCAGTGTGTAGAGTCCTGTCAGTGTGTAGAGTCCTGTCAGTGTGTAGAGTCCTGTCAGTGTCAGTGTGTTGAATCCTGTGAGTGTATAGAGTCCTGTCAGTGTGTAGGGTCCTGTCAGTGTGTATTGTCCTGTCAGTGTGTAGAGTCCTGTCAGTGTGTAGAGTCCTGTCAGTGTCAGTGTGTTGAATCCTGTGAGTGTATAGAGTCCTGTCAGTGTGTAGAGTCCTGTCAGTGTGTAGGGTCCTGTCAGTGTGTAGGGTCCTGTCAGTGTGTATTGTCCTGTCAGTGTGTTGAGTCCTGTCAGTGTGTAGAGTCCTGTCAGTGTGTAGAGTCCTGTCAGTGTGTAGGGTCCTGTCAGTGTGTAGGGTCCTGTCAGTGTATAGAGTCCTGTCAGTGTGTAGAGTCCTGTCAGTGTGTAGGGTCCTGTCAGTGTGTAGGGTCCTGTCAGTGTGTATTGTCCTGTCAGTGTGTTGAGTCCTGTCAGTGTGTTGAGTCCTGTCAGTGTGTAGGGTCCTGTCAGTGTGTAGGGTCCTGTCAGTGTGTATTGTCCTGTCAGTGTGTTGAGTCCTGTCAGTGTGTAGGGTCCTGTCAGTGTGTATTGTCCTGTCAGTGTGTTGAGTCCTGTCAGTGTGTTGAGTCCTGTCAGTGTGTTGAGTCCTGTCAGTGTGTAGGGTCCTGTCAGTGTGTAGGGTCCTGTCAGTGTGTATTGTCCTGTCAGTGTGTTGAGTCCTGTCAGTGTGTTGAGTCCTGTCAGTGTGTAGAGTCCTGTCAGTGTGTAGGGTCCTGTCAGTGTGTAGGGTCCTGTCAGTGTGTTGAGTCCTGTCAGTGTGCAGAGGGAGTGTAAATATTGAAATATAAGGTCAATAAAATACAAGGTTAACTCGGCCCACACAGCTATTTTGTTAGCTATGGAGGTAGATATGTATAAGGGGAAGGGGACAGGGATACTGGAGTGATGGAGGTAGATATGTATAGGGAGAAGGGGACAGGGATACTGGAGTGATGGAGGTAGATATGTAGAGGGGTAAGGAGACAGGGATACTGGAGTGATGGAGGTAGATATGTATAGGGAGAAGGGGACAGGGATACTGGAGTGATGGAGGTAGATATGTAGAGGGTTAGGGTGACTAGGCAACAGGATATAAGACAGACAGAGTAGCAGCAGTTTGTATGTAAGTGGGTGTGGGGGGGTGTAGAATCAGTATTAATGTATATGCATTTTATGTGTGAGTGAGCAAATTATGGAGTGAGTGTTCGTGTGAGTTGGAGTGAAAACGTGTGTGTGTGTGTTTGTGTGTGTTGAAGTGACAGTGTCTGTCTGTGTGTAGAGTCCTATCAGTGTGTAGAGTCCTGTCAGTGTGTAGAGTCCTGTCAGTGTGTAGAGTCCTGTCAGTGTGTAGAGTCCTGTCAGTGTCAGTGTAGAGTCCTGTCAGTGTGTAGAGTCCTGTCAGTGTGTAGAGTCTTGTCAGTGTGTAGAGTCATGTCAGTGTGTAGAGTCCTGTCAGTGTGTAGAGTCCTGTTGTCAGTGTGTAGAGTCCTGTCAGTGTGTAGAGTCCTGTTGTCAGTGTGTAGAGTCCTGTCAGTGTGTACAGTCCTGTCAGTGTAGAGTCCTGTCAGTGTGTAGAGTCCTGTTGCCAGTGTGTGGAGTCCTTTCAGTGTATAGAGTCCTGTCAGTGTGTAGAGTCAGTGTGTAGAGTCAGTGTGTAGAGTCAGTGTGTAGAGTCCTGTCAGTGTGTAGAGTCCTGTTGTCAGTGTGTAGAGTCCTGTCAGTGTGTAGAGTCCTGTTGTCAGTGTGTAGAGTCCTGTCAGTGTGTACAGTCCTGTCAGTGTAGAGTCCTGTCAGTGTGTAGAGTCCTGTTGCCAGTGTGTGGAGTCCTTTCAGTGTATAGAGTCCTGTCAGTGTGTAGAGTCAGTGTGTAGAGTCAGTGTGTAGAGTCAGTGTGTAGAGTCCTGTCAGTGTGTAGGGTCCTGTCAGTGTGTAGAGTCCTGTCAGTGTCAGTGTGTTGAATCCTGTGAGTGTATAGAGTCCTGTCAGTGTGTAGGGTCCTGTCAGTGTGTATTGTCCTGTCAGTGTGTAGAGTCCTGTCAGTGTGTAGAGTCCTGTCAGTGTCAGTGTGTTGAATCCTGTGAGTGTATAGAGTCCTGTCAGTGTGTAGAGTCCTGTCAGTGTGTAGGGTCCTGTCAGTGTGTAGGGTCCTGTCAGTGTGTATTGTCCTGTCAGTGTGTTGAGTCCTGTCAGTGTGTAGAGTCCTGTCAGTGTGTAGAGTCCTGTCAGTGTGTAGGGTCCTGTCAGTGTGTAGGGTCCTGTCAGTGTATAGAGTCCTGTCAGTGTGTAGAGTCCTGTCAGTGTGTAGGGTCCTGTCAGTGTGTAGGGTCCTGTCAGTGTGTATTGTCCTGTCAGTGTGTTGATTCCTGTCAGTGTGTTGAGTCCTGTCAGTGTGTAGGGTCCTGTCAGTGTGTAGGGTCCTGTCAGTGTGTATTGTCCTGTCAGTGTGTTGAGTCCTGTCAGTGTGTAGGGTCCTGTCAGTGTGTATTGTCCTGTCAGTGTGTTGAGTCCTGTCAGTGTGTTGAGTCCTGTCAGTGTGTTGAGTCCTGTCAGTGTGTAGGGTCCTGTCAGTGTGTAGGGTCCTGTCAGTGTGTATTGTCCTGTCAGTGTGTTGAGTCCTGTCAGTGTGTTGAGTCCTGTCAGTGTGTAGAGTCCTGTCAGTGTGTAGAGTCCTGTTGTCAGTGTGTAGAGTCCTGTCAGTGTGTACAGTCCTGTCAGTGTAGAGTCCTGTCAGTGTGTAGAGTCCTGTTGCCAGTGTGTGGAGTCCTTTCAGTGTATAGAGTCCTGTCAGTGTGTAGAGTCAGTGTGTAGAGTCAGTGTGTAGAGTCAGTGTGTAGAGTCCTGTCAGTGTGTAGAGTCCTGTCAGTGTGTAGAGTCCTGTCAGTGTCAGTGTGTTGAATCCTGTGAGTGTATAGAGTCCTGTCAGTGTGTAGGGTCCTGTCAGTGTGTATTGTCCTGTCAGTGTGTAGAGTCCTGTCAGTGTGTAGAGTCCTGTCAGTGTCAGTGTGTTGAATCCTGTGAGTGTATAGAGTCCTGTCAGTGTGTAGAGTCCTGTCAGTGTGTAGGGTCCTGTCAGTGTGTAGGGTCCTGTCAGTGTGTATTGTCCTGTCAGTGTGTTGAGTCCTGTCAGTGTGTAGAGTCCTGTCAGTGTGTAGAGTCCTGTCAGTGTGTAGGGTCCTGTCAGTGTGTAGGGTCCTGTCAGTGTATAGAGTCCTGTCAGTGTGTAGAGTCCTGTCAGTGTGTAGGGTCCTGTCAGTGTGTAGGGTCCTGTCAGTGTGTATTGTCCTGTCAGTGTGTTGAGTCCTGTCAGTGTGTTGAGTCCTGTCAGTGTGTAGGGTCCTGTCAGTGTGTAGGGTCCTGTCAGTGTGTATTGTCCTGTCAGTGTGTTGAGTCCTGTCAGTGTGTAGGGTCCTGTCAGTGTGTATTGTCCTGTCAGTGTGTTGAGTCCTGTCAGTGTGTTGAGTCCTGTCAGTGTGTTGAGTCCTGTCAGTGTGTAGGGTCCTGTCAGTGTGTAGGGTCCTGTCAGTGTGTATTGTCCTGTCAGTGTGTTGAGTCCTGTCAGTGTGTTGAGTCCTGTCAGTGTGTAGAGTCCTGTCAGTGTGTAGGGTCCTGTCAGTGTGTAGGGTCCTGTCAGTGTGTTGAGTCCTGTCAGTGTGCAGAGGGAGTGTAAATATTGAAATATAAGGTCAATAAAATACAAGGTTAACTCGGCCCACACAGCTATTTTGTTAGCTATGGAGGTAGATATGTATAAGGGGAAGGGGACAGGGATACTGGAGTGATGGAGGTAGATATGTATAGGGAGAAGGGGACAGGGATACTGGAGTGATGGAGGTAGATATGTAGAGGGGTAAGGAGACAGGGATACTGGAGTGATGGAGGTAGATATGTATAGGGAGAAGGGGACAGGGATACTGGAGTGATGGAGGTAGATATGTAGAGGGTTAGGGTGACTAGGCAACAGGATATAAGACAGACAGAGTAGCAGCAGTTTGTATGTAAGTGGGTGTGGGGGGGTGTAGAATCAGTATTAATGTATATGCATTTTATGTGTGAGTGAGCAAATTATGGAGTGAGTGTTCGTGTGAGTTGGAGTGAAAACGTGTGTGTGTGTGTTTGTGTGTGTTGAAGTGACAGTGTCTGTCTGTGTGTAGAGTCCTATCAGTGTGTAGAGTCCTGTCAGTGTGTAGAGTCCTGTCAGTGTGTAGAGTCCTGTCAGTGTGTAGAGTCCTGTCAGTGTCAGTGTAGAGTCCTGTCAGTGTGTAGAGTCCTGTCAGTGTGTAGAGTCTTGTCAGTGTGTAGAGTCATGTCAGTGTGTAGAGTCCTGTCAGTGTGTAGAGTCCTGTTGTCAGTGTGTAGAGTCCTGTCAGTGTGTAGAGTCCTGTTGTCAGTGTGTAGAGTCCTGTCAGTGTGTACAGTCCTGTCAGTGTAGAGTCCTGTCAGTGTGTAGAGTCCTGTTGCCAGTGTGTGGAGTCCTTTCAGTGTATAGAGTCCTGTCAGTGTGTAGAGTCAGTGTGTAGAGTCAGTGTGTAGAGTCAGTGTGTAGAGTCCTGTCAGTGTGTAGAGTCCTGTTGTCAGTGTGTAGAGTCCTGTCAGTGTGTAGAGTCCTGTTGTCAGTGTGTAGAGTCCTGTCAGTGTGTACAGTCCTGTCAGTGTAGAGTCCTGTCAGTGTGTAGAGTCCTGTTGCCAGTGTGTGGAGTCCTTTCAGTGTATAGAGTCCTGTCAGTGTGTAGAGTCAGTGTGTAGAGTCAGTGTGTAGAGTCAGTGTGTAGAGTCCTGTCAGTGTGTAGAGTCCTGTCAGTGTGTAGAGTCCTGTCAGTGTCAGTGTGTTGAATCCTGTGAGTGTATAGAGTCCTGTCAGTGTGTAGGGTCCTGTCAGTGTGTATTGTCCTGTCAGTGTGTAGAGTCCTGTCAGTGTGTAGAGTCCTGTCAGTGTCAGTGTGTTGAATCCTGTGAGTGTATAGAGTCCTGTCAGTGTGTAGAGTCCTGTCAGTGTGTAGGGTCCTGTCAGTGTGTAGGGTCCTGTCAGTGTGTATTGTCCTGTCAGTGTGTTGAGTCCTGTCAGTGTGTAGAGTCCTGTCAGTGTGTAGAGTCCTGTCAGTGTGTAGGGTCCTGTCAGTGTGTAGGGTCCTGTCAGTGTATAGAGTCCTGTCAGTGTGTAGAGTCCTGTCAGTGTGTAGGGTCCTGTCAGTGTGTAGGGTCCTGTCAGTGTGTATTGTCCTGTCAGTGTGTTGATTCCTGTCAGTGTGTTGAGTCCTGTCAGTGTGTAGGGTCCTGTCAGTGTGTAGGGTCCTGTCAGTGTGTATTGTCCTGTCAGTGTGTTGAGTCCTGTCAGTGTGTAGGGTCCTGTCAGTGTGTATTGTCCTGTCAGTGTGTTGAGTCCTGTCAGTGTGTTGAGTCCTGTCAGTGTGTTGAGTCCTGTCAGTGTGTAGGGTCCTGTCAGTGTGTAGGGTCCTGTCAGTGTGTATTGTCCTGTCAGTGTGTTGAGTCCTGTCAGTGTGTTGAGTCCTGTCAGTGTGTAGAGTCCTGTCAGTGTGTAGGGTCCTGTCAGTGTGTAGGGTCCTGTCAGTGTGTATTGTCCTGTCAGTGTGTTGAGTCCTGTCAGTGTGCAGAGGGAGTGTAAATATTGAAATATAAGGTCAATAAAATACAAGGTTAACTCGGCCCACACAGCTATTTTGTTAGCTATTGAGGTAGATATGTATAAGGGGAAGGGGACAGGGATACTGGAGTGATGGAGGTAGATATGTATAGGGAGAAGGGGACAGGGATACTGGAGTGATGGAGGTAGATATGTAGAGGGGTAAGGAGACAGGGATACTGGAGTGATGGAGGTAGATATGTATAGGGAGAAGGGGACAGGGATACTGGAGTGATGGAGGTAGATATGTAGAGGGTTAGGGTGACTAGGCAACAGGATATAAGACAGACAGAGTAGCAGCAGTTTGTATGTAAGTGGGTGTGGGGGGGTGTAGAATCAGTATTAATGTATATGCATTTTATGTGTGAGTGAGCAAATTATGGAGTGAGTGTTCGTGTGAGTTGGAGTGAAAACGTGTGTGTGTGTGTTTGTGTGTGTTGAAGTGACAGTGTCTGTCTGTGTGTAGAGTCCTATCAGTGTGTAGAGTCCTGTCAGTGTGTAGAGTCCTGTCAGTGTGTAGAGTCCTGTCAGTGTGTAGAGTCCTGTCAGTGTCAGTGTAGAGTCCTGTCAGTGTGTAGAGTCCTGTCAGTGTGTAGAGTCTTGTCAGTGTGTAGAGTCATGTCAGTGTGTAGAGTCCTGTCAGTGTGTAGAGTCCTGTTGTCAGTGTGTAGAGTCCTGTCAGTGTGTAGAGTCCTGTTGTCAGTGTGTAGAGTCCTGTCAGTGTGTAGAGTCCTGTTGTCAGTGTGTAGAGTCCTGTCAGTGTGTACAGTCCTGTCAGTGTAGAGTCCTGTCAGTGTGTAGAGTCCTGTTGCCAGTGTGTGGAGTCCTTTCAGTGTATAGAGTCCTGTCAGTGTGTAGAGTCAGTGTGTAGAGTCAGTGTGTAGAGTCAGTGTGTAGAGTCCTGTCAGTGTGTAGAGTCCTGTCAGTGTCAGTGTGTTGAATCCTGTGAGTGTATAGAGTCCTGTCAGTGTGTAGGGTCCTGTCAGTGTGTATTGTCCTGTCAGTGTGTAGAGTCCTGTCAGTGTGTAGAGTCCTGTCAGTGTCAGTGTGTTGAATCCTGTGAGTGTATAGAGTCCTGTCAGTGTGTAGAGTCCTGTCAGTGTGTAGGGTCCTGTCAGTGTGTAGGGTCCTGTCAGTGTGTATTGTCCTGTCAGTGTGTTGAGTCCTGTCAGTGTGTAGAGTCCTGTCAGTGTGTAGAGTCCTGTCAGTGTAGAGTCCTGTCAGTGTGTAGAGTCCTGTTGCCAGTGTGTGGAGTCCTTTCAGTGTATAGAGTCCTGTCAGTGTGTAGAGTCAGTGTGTAGAGTCAGTGTGTAGAGTCAGTGTGTAGAGTCAGTGTGTAGAGTCCTGTCAGTGTGTAGAGTCCTGTCAGTGTGTTGAGTCCTGTCAGTGTCAGTGTGTTGAATCCTGTGAGTGTATAGAGTCCTGTCAGTGTGTAGGGTCCTGTCAGTGTGTATTGTCCTGTCAGTGTGTAGAGTCCTGTCCGTGTGTAGAGTCCTGTCAGTGTCAGTGTGTTGAATCCTGTGAGTGTATAGAGTCCTGTCAGTGTGTAGAGTCCTGTCAGTGTGTAGGGTCCTGTCAGTGTGTATTGTCCTGTCAGTGTGTATTGTCCTGTCAGTGTGTAGAGTCCTGTCAGTGTGTAGGGTCCTGTCAGTGTGTAGGGTCCTGTCAGTGTGTATTGTCCTGTCAGTGTGTATTGTCCTGTCAGTGTGTAGAGTCCTGTCAGTGTGTAGGGTCCTGTCAGTGTGTAGGGTCCTGTCAGTGTGTATTGTCCTGTCAGTGTGTAGGGTCCTGTCAGTGTGTAGGGTCCTGTCAGTGTGTATTGTCCTGTCAGTGTGTTGAGTCCTGTCAGTGTGCAGAGGGAGTGTAAATATTGAAATATAAGGTCAATAAAATACAAGGTTAACTCGGCCCACACAGCTATTTTGTTAGCTATTTATGTCAGAAATAACAGCGGAAACATTTCGTGAAAACAGAGCAAAAATAAACAACAAAATGATCACAAAATATCAAAGTTGGGTCGGAGCAAAACGGTGGCCACCCAGTATGGCGACATCATGATGTGTGTTCTAATGTGTGGTGCCGACCAAGAGCCAATCAGACTCTGGATATGGACACACATGCCTTGTTCTAGCCGGACAGCCTGTAGTCAGAACCTTAACCATCAGCAATAAGTACTATTGGGTGAGGGCATCCACAGCCGACCTCTCAGACGAGCTCTAGCTATCCGCTTTTACAACACCACTGCCCCGGAGCCACCATTACCAACAACTTGTATCAAATCTAAATCATTGATTCACTTTGACATATGATATTCTAATCTAGATTAATATTTGCGAATTAAATATTCATTTTTATTTATTTATTTTTATTTCACCTTTATTTAACCAGGTAGGCTAGTTGAGAACAAGTTCTCATTTGCAACTGCGACCTGGCCAAGATAAAGCATAGCAGTGTGAGCATACAACAAAGAGTTACACATGGAGTAAACAATTAACAAGTCAATAACACAGTAGAAAAAAGGGGGGGTCTATATACAATGTGTGCAAAAGGCATGAGGAGGTAGGCAAATAATTACAATTTTGCAGATTAACACTGGAGTGATAAAAGATCAGATGGTCATGTACAGGTAGAGATATTCGTGTGCAGAAGAGCAGAAAAGTAAATAAATAAAAACAGTATGGGGATGAGGTAGGTGAAAAGGGTGGGCTATTTACCAATAGACTATGTACAGCTGCAGCGATCGGTTAGCTGCTCAGATAGCTGATGTTTGAAGTTGGTGAGGGAGATAAAAGTCTCCAACTTCAGCGATTTTTGCAATTCGTTCCAGTCACAGGCAGCAGAGTACTGGAACGAAAGGCGGCCAAATGAGGTGTTGGCTTTAGGGATGATCAGTGAGATACACCTGCTGGAGCGCGTGCTACGGATGGGTGTTGCCATCGTGACCAGTGAGCTGAGATAAGGCGGAGCTTTACCTAGCATAGACTTGTAGATGACCTGGAGCCAGTGGGTCTGGCGACGAATATGTAGCGAGGGCCAGCCGACTAGAGCATACAAGTCGCAGTGGTGGGTGGTATAAGGTGCTTTAGTGACAAAACGGATGGCACTGTGATAGACTGCATCCAGTTTGCTGAGTAGAGTGTTGGAAGCCATTTTGTAGATGACATCGCCGAAGTCGAGGATCGGTAGGATAGTCAGTTTTACTAGGGTAAGCTTGGCGGCTTGAGTGAAGGAGGCTTTGTTGCGGAATAGAAAGCCGACTCTTGATTTGATTTTCGATTGGAGATGTTTGATATGAGTCTGGAAGGAGAGTTCATTCATAATTATATTCATAGAAATCAGGAATGTAGCCTATTCATTCAGTCGATTCTGTTGCAAAACCTTTCTTAAACGGAAGCAAACGCAACGAAACAGGGAGGGACGTACCTGAATTTGTCCAATAGAAACTCCAAACAGTTGCAAAACGTTCCGTTGTGCAACAGAATCAGCGGAATGAATACACCCCAGGTTACAATATGTACAGACAGAACCGATCTATAAATTATATTTCTATGGCGCCGCCCTCATTACCATGACGTGGCCCTCTAGTCGGAAGCGACAGGACCGGAAACCTGCAGCACACATCAGAAAGGCAAACCGAGTCTGCAACGAACTAAATTACACATCAGCGAGAAATAACGTAAGGAATGCATTGGTTATTTTTTTTCTGAAATGTAGTCGAATGATTTATTTATTTTATAAAATCAAAGGCCGATTTTGCCGGAGAGTTGTGCTTTGCAACGTTGGCCACTGATGAAAACATGATCATAGCTATCCTCATTTTGTAACGTTAGGCATAACTAGCTAACGTTAGGATCGTCTTAATCATATTATCAACTATTCATAATGTGCCAATTATTAATGACCAGTCGGCCAACCATCCATGTTTTGCTAAGCTGCCTAGCTAATAGTCTAATGAGTAGTTAGGTAACTAGTGTCGTATTTTAAACAACGGCATGGGGGGGGACTAAATCTCCGACTTCAGTGTGTTCAAAACCCCTGGGAACGTGTTACTCCGACTGGGGAACAAAAGATTCAAAGTTCATCCAAATGGGGATTTCGGGCCTCTTTCTAGAGGGTTTCCGACCTCAAGTTAACTGGCGTCAGGATTCAACATTGTAGTTTTCCGAGTTCAGTTGTTTTGAACGCGGCATCAATCTATTAAAGTAGCTACTGGAGTTTTACTCCAGACATTTACCCGATACACAAACGTAGTCGTTATATTTCGAATGCCTAGCAGGACAGGAAAATTGTCCAAATCATGCACTTATCAAGAGAACAAACCCTGGTCATCTCAACATCCAGCGTCTCAACAATTACTTCCGGGTCGCGGAATATAGGGAATGTTCCAAATAAAAGTCCCTCGCGTAATAGTACATGAGTTTATTCATGATGTAATAGTATATGTATTTATTCATGATGTATGGAAAGTAATTGTCTAAACATGAACAATGATTCATATTTGTTCATATTTATGTGACACTTGCATAACATTTGGGTTTTTAAACTCCTTACAGAATGGTGATGATATGAATGTCCCCCCTCCACTCCTTACAGAATGATGGTGATAATATGTATATCCCCCCCTCCAGAATGGTGATGATATGAATGTCCCCCCCCCCCCCCCTCCACTCCTTACAGAATGATGGTGATAATATGTATGTCCCCCCCCCCTCCAGAATGGTAATGATATGTATGTTTCTGCCCCCCCCCCTCCAGAATGGTAATGATATGTATGTTTCTGACCCCCCCCCCAGAATGGTAATGATATGTATGTTTCTGCCCCCCCCAGAATGGTAATGATATGTATGTTTCTGCCCCCCCCAGAATGGTAATGATATGTTTGTTTCTGCCCCCCCAGAATGGTAATGATATGTATGTTTCTGCCCCCCCCCAGAATGGTAATGATATGTTTGTTTCTGCCCCCCCAGAATGGTAATGATATGTATGTTTCTGCTCCCCCCATCCAGAATGGTAATGATATGTATGTTTCTGCCCCCTCCAGAATGGTAATGATATGTATGTTTCTGCCCCCCCCCCCCCCCTCCAGAATGGTAATGATATGTATGTTTCTGCTCCACCCCCCTCCAGAATGGTAATGATATGTATGTTTCTGTCGCCCCCCCCCTTCCAGAATGGTAATGATATGTATGTTTCTGCTCCCCCCCCTCCAGAATGGTAATGATATGTATGTTTCTGCTCCCCCCATCCAGAATGGTAATGATATGTATGTTTCTGCTCCCCCCATCCAGAATGGTAATGATATGTATGTTTCTGCCCCCCCCCCCCCTCCAGAATGGTAATGATATGTATGTTTCTGCTCCCCCCCATCCAGAATGGTAATGATATGTATGTTTCTGCTCCCCCCCCATCCAGAATGGTAATGATATGTATGCTTCTGCCCCCTCCCCCCCCCCCAGAATGGTGACTGACGTGCAGCTGGCCATCTTTGCCAACATGTTGGGTGTGTCTCTGTTCCTGCTGGTGGTTCTATATCACTATGTAGCTGTCAACAACCCCAAGAAACTGGAGTAGAACTGCCCTGGAGAGGAGGTGAAGATTGTGGGAAGGATGTAGCCAGAGATCCCTCTCTACCACATTGTTTTTCTCTTCGAGTGGGAGGAGGCTCCGTTCTCAAATAGGGTAGCTCAGAGCCGGATATGGCTCGAGCATGTACCTCAATTCAAGTATTCAATATTCAAATGTACCCCGAATTCGCCCAGTATCCAGACTGCCAGATCAAGTCCTCATACTAGCTAGCTTAAACAGAGCTTCATGGACTGGCGTTGAACAACAAAGAAGCTGATTGGCTGACACTATCCTGTTGTTCAATGTGACATAATGGCTGCTGTGAATGAGGATGAAAATGGCAAAGTTCTTAAAAAATCAAGCGGTATTTCAAGCTTCTTGATTTGGCAGTCTGGATACTGGGTGAATTCAGGGTACATTGGAATATTGAATACTTGGATTGGTGAGGCTGTGGCTTCATCCCATATGGCACCCTATTCCCTATTTAGTGCACCACTTTTGACCAGGGCCCAAGTAGGCAATAGTGTGCGTCTCACATTGCACCATCTGACTCTTGGCCTGTCCTCAGAGCTGGCGGCTGAGGGGGACCAGAGAGAGACGCAGTAAGACGCCTCTCCTCACAGGTGGCGGCTGAGGGGGACCAGAGAGAGACGCAGTAAGACACCTCTCCTCACAGCTGGCGGCTGAGGGGGACCAGAGAGAGCAGCAGTGAGACGCCTCTCCTCACAGGTGGCGGCTGAGGGGGGTCCAGAGAGAGCAGCAGCCTCTTCTTCATCATTCATCTTTTCTCCTTCCTTGTCTGTCTCTCCCAGCCTGTACAGGAGTGTTTTCTAATAAAATGCCTGTCAACAAATGCTTATCAGTTTGGTGATTGACTGAAAAACCTTGTTGGCATTTCTACTAACATTAAGTGAACACACATTACAGTACTGCAATACGGATGGAATTCATGGATTTTACTAGCCTGGGTCAAAAATCGGTGCCATGGGATATTTGGGAAGGCAAAAAATGTAGCCCGGTCTGGAAAGAGCCAGCCCCGGGCTCTTAAATTCCATTCCATCCCTGTGTACACTATGCACACACAGCTTTCTGTAAACATTCAGTAACTGATCTACTGTTGAAGTCCTTCTATACAATTATTTTATGTCAGATAGCACGATGGCCATCTGTAATAATTGTTTAGTGTCAGATATTACAGATGGCCATCGTGCTAATTGTTGTTTTAAGGGGGTAGATCAACTTTAATATTGCAGATACAGGGCATTCGGGAAGTATTCAGACCCGTTGACGTTTTCCACATTGTTACATTACAACCTTATTCTAAAATTAAATATCCTCGATCTACACACAATACCCCATAATGACATCACAATGAGAAAGCAAAAACAAGTTTTCCAAATGTATTACTTTTTTTTTTTTTAACATACCTTTTTATTTGCATAAGTATTCAGACCCTTTGCTATGAGACTCACAATTGAGCTAAGGTGCATCCTGTTTCCATTGATCATCCTTGATGTTTCTACAACTTGGGAGTCCGCCTGTGGTATATTCAATTGATTGGACAGGATTTGGAAAGACACACACCTGTCTATATAATGTCCCACAGTTGACAGCGCATGTCAGGGCAAAAACCAAGCCATGAGGTTGAAGGAATTGTCCGTAGTGCTCCGAGACAGGATTGTGTCGAGGCACAGATCTGGGGAAGGGTACCAAAACATTTATGCAGAATTGAAGATCCCCAAGAACACAGTGGCCTCCATCATTATTAAATGGAAGAAGTTTGCCTTGAACCATGAAGACTCTTCTTAGAGCTGTCCGCCCGGCTAAACTGAGCAATCGGGGGAGAAAGGCCTTGGTCAGGGAGGTGACTCTGACAGCGCTCCAGAGTTCCTCTGTGGAGATGGGAGAACCATCCAGAAGGACAACCATCTCTGCAGCACTCCGCCAATCAGGCCTTTATGGTAGAGTGGCCAGACGGAAGCCACTCCTCAGTAAAAGGCACACGAAAGCCCGCTTGGAATTTGCCAAAAGGCACCTAAAGGACTCTCAGACCATGAGAAATAAGATTCTCTGGTCTGATGAAACCAAGATTGAACTCTTTGGCCTGAATGCCAAGCGTCACGTGTGGAGGAAACCTAGCACCATCCCTACGGTGAAGCATGTTGGTGGCAGCATCATGCTGTGAGGACGTTTTTCAGCATCGGACTGGGAGACTTGTCAAGGGAAATAAAAATATATATGTATTAGTCACATGCGCCGAATACAACAGGTGTAGTAGACCTCACAGTGAAATGCTGAATACAACAGGTGTAGTAGACCTTACAGTGAAATGCTGAATACAACAGGTGTAGTAGACCTTACAGTGAAATGCTGAATACAACAGGTGTAGTAGACCTTACAGTGAAATGCTGAATACAACAGGTGTAGTAGACCTCACAGTGAAATGCTGAATACAACCGGTCTTACTCACATCAGCTGAGGACAGCGTGATCACACAGTCTTCCGATACAGCTGGTGCTCTCATGCATGTTTCAGTGATATTTGCCTCAAAGTGAGCATAGAAGTAGTTTAGCTCGTCTGGTAGGCTCGTGTCACTGGGCAGCTCTCAGCTGTGCTTCCCTTCATAGTCTGTAATGGTTTGCAAGCCCTGCCACATCTGACAAGCATCAGACCCGGTGTAGTACAATGCGATCTGAGTCCTGTATTGACACCTTTCCTGTTTGATGGTTCGTCAGAGGGCATAGCAGGATTTCTTATAAGCTTCCGTTCCTTGAAAGCGACAGCTCCCTTCAGCTCAATGCGAATGCTGCCTGTAATCCATGGCTACTGGTTGGGGTATGTACGGGGGGAAGACGTCATCGATGCACTTATTGATGACGGTAATTTTTGTAATTTTTTTATTTAACCTTTATTTAACCAGGTAGGCAAGTTGAGAACAAGTTCTCATTTACAACTGCGACCTGGCCAAGATAAAGCAAAGCAGTGCGACAAAAACAACACAGAGTTTCACATGGAACAAACAAGCGTAGAGTCAATAACACAAAATAAAACTATATATACAGTGAGTGCAAATGTAGTAAGATTAGTGAGGTAAAGCAATAAATAGGCCGTAGTGGTGAATTAATTACAATTCAGCATTAACACTGGATTGATAGATGTGAAGACGATGATGTGGAAGTAGAGATACTGAGGTGCAAAATAGCAAAAATAAATAATATGGGGATGAGGTAGTTGGTTGGGCTATTTACAGATGGGCTGTGTACAGGTGCAGTGATCCGTAAGCTTCTCTAACAGCTGATGATTAAAGTTAGTAAGGGAGATTTAAGTCTCCAGCTTCAGTGATTTTTGAATTCGTTCCAGTCATTGGCAGCAGAGAACTGGAAGGAAAGGCAGCCAAAGAGGAGTTGGCTCTGGGGATGACCAGTGAAATATACCTGCTGGATCGCGTGCTACGGGTGGGTGTTGCTATGGTGACCAGTGAGCTGAGATAAGGCGGGGCTTTACCGAGCAAAGACTTATAGGTGACCTTGAACCAGTGGGTTTGTAACGGTTCTCTTGTGGTGAAGGAGAGTCGGACCAAAATGCGGCGTGTAGATTGCGATCCATGTTTAATAAACAAACGTAAAACACGAATCAATACAAACACTACAAAACAAAGAACGTAACAAAAACCGAAACAGTCCTATCTGGTGCAAACACAGAGACAGGAACAATCACCCACAGACACACAGTGAAACCCAGGCTACCTAAATATGGTTCCCAATCAGAGACAATGACTAACACCTGCCTCTGATTGAGAACCATATCAGGCCAGACATAGAAATAGACAAACTAGACATGAAACATAGAATGTCCACTCAGCTCACACCCTGACCAACCAAAACATAGAAATATACAAAGTAAACTATGGTCAGGGTGTGACAGGGTTTGGCGACGAATATGAAGCGAGGGCCAGCCAATGAGAGCATACAGGTCACAGTGGTGGGTAATATATGAGGCTTTGGTGACAAAATGGATGGCACTGTGATAGACTGCATCCAATTTGCTGAGTAGAGTGTTGGAGGCTAGGATCGGTAGGATAGTCTGTTTTACGAGGGTATGTTTAGTAGCATGAGTGAAGGAGGTTTTTTTGTGAAATATGAAGCCAATTCTAGGTTTAATTTTGGATTGGAGATGCTTAATGTGAAGGAGAGGAAGGAGAGTTTACAGTCTAACCAGACACCTAGGTATTTGTAGTTGTCCACGTATTCTAAGTCAGAGCCGTCCAGAGTAGTGATGCTGGACGGGCGGGCAGGTGTGGGCAGGGATCGGTTGAAGATCATGCATTTAGTTTTACTGGCATTTAAGAGCAGTTGGAGGCCATGGAAGGAGAGTTGTATGGCATTGAAGCTTGTCTGGAGGTTAGTTAACACAGTGTCCAAAGAGGGGTCAGACGTATACAGAAGTATAGAATGACAGATGTGCGTCAGAGCCGGTGTAGTACGATTCAATCTTATCCCTGTATTGGCGCTTTGCCTGTTTGATGGTTCGTCGGAGGGCTTAGCAGGATTTCTTATAAGCTTCCGTGTTAGAGTCCCGCACCTTGAAAGCGACAGCTCTACCCTTCAGTTCAGTGCGAATGTTGCCTGTAATCCATGGCTTCTGGTTGGGGTATGTACGTACAGACACTGTGGGGATGATGTCCTCGATGCACTTATTGATAAAGCCAGTGACTGATATGGTGTATTCCTCAATGCCATTGGAGGAATCCCAGGACATATTCCAGTCTGTGCTGCAAATCAGTCCTGTAGCTTAGCATCCGCTTCATCTGACCACTTTTTTACTGATCTAGTCACTGGTGCCACCTGCTTTAATTTGTGCTTGTAAGCAGGAATCAGGACAATGGAATTATGGTCAGATTTGCCAAATGGAGGGTGAGGGAGAGCTTGATATGCTTCTCTGTGTGTGGAGTACAGGAGGTCCAGATTTATTTTCCCTCTGGTTGCACATTTAACATGCTGATGGAAATGTGGTAAAAGGGATTTAAGTTTCCCTGCATTAAAGTCCCAGGCTACCAGGAGCGCCGCCTCTGGGTGTTTGCTTATGGCGGAATACAGTTCATTCAATGCGGTCTTTGTGCCAACCTCTGACTGTGGTGGTATGTAAACAGCTACGAAGAATACAGATACAGAGCTGCTTCCTGTGCTTGGCCCTCATATGTTGAACATAATAAACGGCTCTCTGTCCACCGGATGTGTACCAAACTCACTAAAAGTTGCAGTAATAAAGCTTCTCTTAAAAAAGCCAAACATTGACTCAGAAAATATAAAAACTATCAGCCTATATCGAATCTCCCATTCCTCACAAAAATGTTAGAAAAAGCTGTTGCGCAGTAACTCACTGCCTTCCTGAAGACAAAACAATGTATCCGAAATGCTTCAGTCTGGTTTTAGATCCCATCATAGCACTGAGACTGCACTTGTGAAGGTGGTAAATGACCTTTTAATGGCATCAGACCGAGGCTCTGCATCTGTCCTCGTGCTCCTAGACCTTAGTGCTGCTTTTGATACCATGGATCACCACATTCTTTTGGAGAGATTGGAAACCCAAATTGGTCTACACGGACAAGTTCTGACCCGGTTTAGGTCTTGTCTGTCGGAAAGATATCAGTTTGTCTCTGTGAATGGTTTGTCCTCTGACAAATCAACTGTAAGTTTCGGTGTTCCTCAAGGTTCCGTTTTAGGACCACTATGGTTTTCACTATATGTTTTCCCTCTTGGTGATGTCATTCGGAAACATAATGTTAACTTTCACTGCTATGCGGAAAACACACAGCTGTATATTTCGTTGAAACATGGTGAAGCCCCAAAATTGCCCTCCCTGGAAGCCTGTGTTTCAGATATAAGGAAGTGGAGAGCAGCAAATGTTCTACTTTTAAACTTGGACAAAACAGAGATGCTTGTTCTAGGTCCCAAGAAACAAAGAGATCTTCTGTTGGATCTGACAATTAATCTTGATAGTTGTACAGTCGTCTCAAATAAAACTGTGAAGGACCTCGGCGTTACTCTGGACCCTGATCTCTCTTTTGACGAACATATCAAGACTGTTTCAAGGACAGCTTTTTTCCATCTACAGTTGAAGTCGGAAATTTACATACACTAGGTTGGAGTCATTAAAACTCGTTTTTCAATCCCCCCACACATTTCTTGTTAACAAACTATAGTTTTGGCAAGTCGGTTAGGACATCTACTTTGTGCATGACACAAGTAATTTTTCCAACAATTGTTTACAGATTATTTCACTTGTAATTCACTGTATCACAATTCCAGTGGGTCAGAAGTTTACATGCACTAAGTTGACTGTGCCTTTAAACATTTGGAAAATTCCAGAAAATGATGCCATGGCTTTAGAAGCTTCTGATAGGCTAATTGACATCATTTTAGTTAATTGGAGGTGTACCTGTGGATGTATTTCAAGGCCTACCTTCAAACTCAGTGTCTCTTTGCTTGACATCATGGGAAAATCAAAAGAAATCAGCCAAGACCTCAGAAAAAATGGTATACCTCCGCAAGTCTGGTTCATCCTTGGGAGCAATTTCCAAACACCTGAAGGTACCACGTTCAACTGTTAAAACAATAGTACGCAAGTATAAACACCATGGGACAATGCAGCCGTCATACTGCTCAGACGTGTTCTGTCTTCTAGAGATAACAGGGTATAACAGAACTCATATGGCAGACAAAAACCTGAGAAGAAATCCAAACAGGAAGGAAGAACTCAATTTTGAAAACAGTGCCATTTGATGTCCATCTTAGATATGGATGAGAATGCACTTCCTAGGGCTTCCACAAGACGTCACCGTCTTTAGATTCTGGTTGTATGATTCTACTATAAAGGAGGGGCTCATAATATCTCTTTGAGTGGGTGGTCTGGCAGAAAGCCTCGGTCTCATTGCGCGCCATACACCATACACTACAGACTATACACCATACACTACAGACTATACACCATATACACCAGACTATACACCATACACTACAGACTATACACCATACACTACAGACTATACACCATACACTACAGACTATACACCATACACTACAGACTATACACCATACACTACAGACTATACACCATACACTACAGACTATACACCATACACTACAGACTATACACCATACACTACAGACTATACACCATACACTACAGACTATACACCATACACTACAGACTATACACCATACACTACAGACTATACACCATACACTACAGACTATACACCATACACTACAGACTATACACCATACACTACAGACTATACACCATACACTACAGACCATACACCATACACTACAGACTATACACCATACACTACAGACTATACACCATACACTACAGACTATACACCATACACTACAGACTATACACCATACACTACAGACTATACACCATACACTACAGACTATACACCATACACTACAGACTATACACCATACACTACAGACCATACACCATACACTACAGACTATACACCATACACTACAGACTATACACCATACACTACAGACTATACACCATACACTACAGACTATACACCATACACTACAGACTATACACCATACACTACAGACTATACACCATACACTACAGACTATACACCATACACTACAGACTATATAACATACACGCACACAGAGAGAGAGAAACACTTGTACCATTACACACCACTCTGGTTTAATCAAGCATTTTGCAACACCAGCAATAACATCTGATAAATATGTGTATGTGACCAATAAAATGTGATTTGATTTTATCTCAGCATCATTGTAGCTGTTGTACATCAGTGTGGTGGACTAATGTTCGTTCCAAATGGCAAAGTATTGACTAGATAGACACCTATGAACCCTGCTCCAAAGTAGAGCACTATATAGGGCCCTGCTCCAAAGTAGAGCACTATATAGGGCCCTGCTCCAAAGCAGAGCACAACATAGGGCCCTGCTCCAAAGTAGAGCACTATATAGGGCCCTGCTCCAAAGTAGAGCACTATATAGGGCCCTGCTCCAAAGTAGAGCACAACATAGGGCCCTGCTCCAAAGTAGAGCACTATATAGGGCCCTGCTCCAAAGCAGGGCACTATATAGGGCCCTGCTCCAAAGTAGAGCACAACATAGGGCCCTGCTCCAAAGCAGTGCACTATATAGGGCCCTGCTCCAAAGTAGAGCACAACATAGGGCCCTGCTCCAAAGCAGTGCACTATATAGGGCCCTGCTCCAAAGTAGAGCACAATATAGGGCCCTGCTCCAAAGCAGTGCACTATATAGGGCCCTGCTCCAAAGTAGAGCACTATATAGGGCCCTGCTCCAAAGTAGAGCACTATATACGGGAGCCTTTATAGGAATGCTGTGAGAGAGGGGAAGGCTTTCAATCATTAAACGTATGATATATTCAGATTATTATACTTTACAGGTCATTAAACGTATGATATATTCAGATTATTATACTTTACAGGTCATTAAACATATGATATATTCAGATTATTATACTTTACAGGTCATGCAGAGGATTTTACAGCAGCTAACACACAAGAAGCTTTACATTACACAATATACACTGCAGTATTTCAACACACACACACACGTATAAGAATCACACAGTTAAAAAGATTTAATAAAATAGTTCTGTCTAAAAGGTGTTGTGGTGCTAACAGGTGCCTGGTCTCTCAGAGGGAAGTGTGTGTCAGTCTGGATCCAGTCCCCACTGTCCTGGTTGGGAATGTGTAGTTATCATGCCTCTCCACACAGGGGTGCTGTTTCACACAGAGACACTGCCTCAGCCTCGAACCCGGTCTTCTCCTCACAAACCTACAAAGACAGGACACACTGCTAGGTGGTGTATGTTTCGGGTGTGTTTAGTTGTGGTGTGAGTCTGTAGTGTGAGTCTGTGGTGAGTCTGTGGGGTGAGTCTGTGGTGAGTGTGTGGTGTGAGTCTGTAGTGAGTCTGTGGTGTGAGTCTGTGTGTGGTGGTTACTTGTGGCTCTGTGGTGTGAGTCTGTGGTGTGAGTCTGTGGTGTGAATCTGTGGGGTGAGTCTGTGGGGTGAGTCTGTGGGGTGAGTCTGTGGGGTGAGTCTGTGTGGTGAGTCTGTGGTGTGAGTCTGTGGTGTGAGTCTGTAGTGAGTCTGTAGTGAGTCTGTGTGGTGGTGTGAGTCTGTGGTGTGAGTCTGTGTGTGGTGGGTTACTTGTGGCTCTGTGGTGTGAGTCTGTAGTGAGTCTGTGTGGTGAGTCTGTAGTGAGTCTGTGTGGCGGTGTGAGTCTGTGGTGTGAGTCTGTGGTGTGAGTCTGTGTGTGGTGGTTACTTGTGGCTCTGTGGTGAGTCTGTGTAGTGAGTCTGTGGTGTGAGTCTGTGGGGTGAGTCTGTGGGGTGAGTCTGTGTGTGTGGTGGTTACTTGTGGCTCTGTGGTGGGAGTCTGTAGTGAGTCTGGTGTGAGTCTGTGGTGTGAGTCTGGTGTGAGTCTGGTGTGAGTCTGTGGTGTGAGTCTGTGGTGTGAGTCTGTGGTGTGAGTCTGTGGTGTGAGTATGTAGTGAGTCTGTGGTGTGAGTCTGTGTGTGGTGGTTACTTGTGGCTCTGTGGTGTGAGTCTGTGGTGTGAGTCTGTAGTGAGTCTGTGGTGTGACTCTGTAGTGAGTCTGTGGTGTGAGTCTGTAGTGAGTCTGTGGTGTGAATCTGTGTGTGGTGGTTACTTGTGGCTCTGTGGTGTGAGTCTGTGGTGTGAGTCTGTAGTGAGTCTGTGGTATGAGTCTGTGGTGTGAGTGGGTGTGGTGGTTACTTGTGGCTCTGTGGTGTGAGTCTGTGGTGTGAGTCTGTAGTGAGTCTGTGGTGTGAGTCTGTGGTGTGAGTCTGTGGTGTGAGTCTGTGTGTGGTGGTTACTTGTGGCTCTGTGGTGTGAGTCTGTGGTGTGAGTCTGTGGTGTGAGTGTGTGTGGTGGTTACTTGTGGCTCTGTGGTGTGAGTCTGTGGTGTGAGTCTGTGGTGTGAGTCTGTGTGTGGTGGTTACTTGTGGCTCTGTGGTGTCTTCAGTACTAGAATGTGTGTAGAGGGAACTCCTGTCCGTGTTCTTCAGCAGGGCTCTGGAAACAAGACGCAACGAAGGAACCTCCTTCTCCGACACACCTACACAAACACACAATATATAATCATGTGTGTGTGTGTGTGTGTGTGTGTGTGTGTGTGTGTGTGTGTGTGTGTGTGTGTGTGTGTGTGTGTGTGTGTGTGTGTGTACCTAGGTGTCTGCGGAGGCCAGGTTTCAGGAGTCTCCAGACCCTCATGGTAGTTGACTCCTCCCAGCTGCCAGAGGAGGCGGGGTTAAGGCCAGCAGTGGGAGTGTCTGTGGTTGACTCCGCCCTCCTAATGGGAATACGGCTGGCCCGAGGCTGCAGCTCACACCTGGACAGACGGGTAGATTGATAGAAGTTAGACAGGTAACAGACAGACGGATAAGAGACAGACAAATAGACAGATGTTAGACAGGTAACAGACAGACAGGTAGGTAGATAAAGGTTAGACAGGTAACAGACAGACAGGTAGGTAGATAGAGGTTAGACAGGTAACAGACAGACAGGTAGGTAGATAGAGGTTAGACGGGTTAGAGACAGACAGGTAGGTAAATAGAGGTTAGACAGGTAACAGACAGACAGATAGACAGGTAAGAGACAGACAGATAGACAGGTAAGAGACAGACAGGTAGGTAGATAGAGGTTAGACGGGTTAGAGACAGACAGGTACAGTTGAAGTTTACATACACCTTAGACAAATACATTTAAACTCAGTTTTTCACAATTCCTGACATTTAATCCTAGTAAAAATTCGCTGACTTAGGTCAGTTAGGATCACCACTTTATTTCAAGAATGTGAAATGTCAGAATAATAGTAGAGAGAATTATTTATTTCAGCTTTTATTTCTTTCATCACATTCCCAGTGGGTCAGAAGTTTACATACAGTCAATTAGTATTCTGTAGCATTGCCTTTAAATTGTTTAACTTAGGTCAAATGTTTCGGGTAGCCTTCCACAAGCTTCCCACAATAAGTTGGGTGAATTTTGGCCCATTCCTCCTGACAGAGCTGGTGTAACGGAGTCAGGTTTGTAGACTCGCACACACTTTTTCAGTTCTGCCCACAATGTTTCTATAGGATTGAGGCCAGGGCTTTGTGATGGCCACTCCAATACCTTGACTTTGTTGTCCTTAAGCCATTTTGCCACAACTTCGGAAGTATGCTTTGGGTCTTTGTCCATTTGGAAGACCCATTTGCGACCAAGTTTTAACTTCCTGACTGATGTCTTGAGATGTTGCTTCAATATATCCGCAAAATTTCCCTCCCTCATGATGCCATCTATTTTGTGAAGGGCACCAGTCCCTCCTGCAGTAAAGCACCCCCACAACATGATGCTGGCACCCCCGTGCTTCACGTTTGGGATGGTGTTCTTCGGCTTGCAAGCCTCCTCCTTTTTCCTCCAAACATAACGATGGTCATTATGGCCAAAAAGTTATATTTTTGTTCCATCAGACCAGAGGACATTTCTCCAAAAAGTACGATCTTTGTCCCCATGTGCTGTTGCAAACCGTTGTCTGGCTTTTTTATGGCGGTTTTGGACCAGAGGCTTCTTCCTTGCTGAGTGGCCTTTCAGATTATGTCGATACAGGACTCGTTTTACTGTGGATATAGATATTCTGTACCGGTTTCCTCCAGCATCTTCACAAGGTCCTTTGCTGTTGTTCTGGGATTGATTTGCACTTTTCTCACCAAAGTACGTTCATCTCTAGGAGACAGAACGCGTCTCCTTCCTGAGCGGTATGACGCCTGCGTGGTCCCATGTTGTTTATACTTGCGTACTAATGTTTGTACAGATGAACATGGTACCTTCAGGTGTTTGGAAATTGCTCCCAAGGATGAACCAGACTTGTGGAGGTATACAATTGGTCTTGGTTGATTTCTGTTGATTTTCCCATGATGTCAAAGAGGCACTGAGTTTGAAGGTAGGCCTTGAAATACATCCACAGGTACTCCTCCTATCGACTCAAATTATGTCAATTAGCCTATCAGAAGCTTCTAAAGCCATGGCATCATTTTCTGGAATTTTTCAAGCTGTTTAAAGGCACAGTCAACTTAGTGTATGTAAACTTCTGACCCACTGGAACTGTGATACAGTGAATTATAAGTGAAATAATCTGTCAACAATTGTTGGAAAAAGTACTTGTGTCATGCACAAAGTAGATGTCCTAACCGACTTGCCAAAACTATAGTTTGTTAACAATAAATTTGTGGAGTGGTTGGAAAATGAGTTTTAATGACTCCAACCTAAGTGTATGTAAACTTCCGACTTCAACTGAAGATAGATGTTAGAGACCGTCAGACAGGTAGAGGTTAGACAGCTAAGAGACAGACAGGTAGGTAGATAAATGTTAGACAGGTAAGAGACAGTCAGATAGTGTCTGTCTGTCGATCACCACATTCTTTTGGAGAGATTAGAAACCCTAATTGGTCTACACCAGGAGCCTGGGCATCTATTTTCCATGCAGGGCCACATAAGAATATATTTTTGCCATCGCGGACCAGAATCCTATTACAGGATTATACATCATGTGTATGACTGTGTTGACAGATACAGTGGGGCATAAAAGTATTTAGTCAGCCACCAATTGTGCAAGTTCTCCCACTTAAAAAGATGAGAGAGGCCTGTAATTTTCATCATAGGTACACTTCAACTATGACAGACAAAATTAGAAAAAAAAATCCAGAAAATCACATTGTAGGATTTTTTATGAATTTATTTGCAAATTATGGTGGAAAATAAGTATTTGGTCACCTACAAACAAGCAAGATTTCTGGCATCCATGTTCTCCTTTTGGTAGGTATCTTCATTATTAAACAGGGAAAAGTACACTGTGCATTCAGCACCATGGACAGAACTCGTTAATAACCGGTATGAACAAAAACACAAGAAAGAGGGAGAGCTCAACATTACATTTAAACTACTCAGTGTGAGGAGGGAAGTCTCTGATGGGCGGTGACTAGAGCAGTGAAGTCAGGTATAGTTTCTGATGTCGTTATGCGCAGGATTGCTGTGAGGTGAGAGTCAGTAAGAGATGATCTGTTTCTTGACTTGTTATATTTCATCACTGACAATGTCTGTTCACATACATAGGTTGACCCAAACAGTACAAACATCTTCTGAGCATGACTCCTAATCTTTGGAAAGTTGTGTTCATCGAGAGATAGAACCTTGTCAGTGACATTGTTTTGAATAGTTCTCCAATCACTGCATCAGACTGAAGAGCGATAAGCTCAAGTTGCAGGTCAGTGGGAGCGTTATCCACATTGAAGGTGAAAGGAGAGAAAACCAACATGTCATTTTCCAACACTTTGAAATCCTCAAAACGATGAGAAAACTCACCGTTCAAAGCACACAGCAGCGATGTATACTTCTCCCTCTGATCATCTGATAGGGAACAGACTAGTAGTGTCATCTGATAGGGAACAGACTAGTAGTGTCATCTGATAGGGAACAGACTAATAGTGTCATCTGATAGGGAACAGACTAGTAGTGTCATCTGATAGGGAACAGACTAGTAGTGTCATCTGATAGGGAACAGACTAGTAGTGTCATCTGATAGGGAACAGACTAATAGTGTCATCTGATAGGGAACAGACTAGTAGTGTCATCTGATAGGGAACAGACTAGTAGTGTCATCTGATAGGGAACAGACTAGTAGTGTCATCTGATAGGGAACAGACTAGTAGTGTCATCTGATAGGGAACAGACTAGTAGTGTCATCTGATAGGGAACAGACTAGTAGTGTCATCTGATAGGGAACAGACTAGTAGTGTCATCTGATAGGGAACAGACTAGTAGTGTCATCTGATAGGGAACAGACTAGTAGTGTCATCTGATAGGGAACAGACTAGTAGTGTCATCTGATAGGGAACAGACTAGTAGTGTCATCTGATAGGGAACAGACTAGTAGTGTCATCTGATAGGGAACAGACTAGTAGTGTCATCTGATAGGGAACAGACTAGTAGTGTCATCTGATAGGGAACAGACTAGTAGTGTCATCTGATAGGGAACAGACTAGTAGTGTCATCTGATAGGGAACAGACTAGTAGTGTCATCTGATAGGGAACAGACTAGTAGTGTCATCTGATAGGGAACAGACTAGTAGTGTCATCTGATAGGGAACAGACTAGTAGTGTCATCTGATAGGGAACAGACTAGTAGTGTCATCTGATAGGGAACAGACTAGTAGTGTCATCTGATAGGGAACAGACTAGTAGTGTCATCTGATAGGGAACAGACTAGTAGTGTCGGAAGGTGGGTGAGATTGTTGTCATCTGATAGGGAACAGACTAGTAGTGTCATCTGATAGGGAACAGACTAGTAGTGTCGGAAGGTGGGTGAGATTGTTGTCATCTGATAGGGAACAGACTAGTAGTGTCATCTGATAGGAACAGACTAGTAGTGTCGGAAGGTGGGTGAAATTGTTGTCATCTGATAGGGAACAGACTAATAGTGTCATCTGATAGGGAACAGACTAGTAGTGTCATCTGATAGGGAACAGACTAGTAGTGTCATCTGATAGGGAACAGACTAATAGTGTCATCTGATAGGGAACAGACTACTAGTGTCATCTGATAGGGAACAGACTAGTAGTGTCATCTGATAGGGAACAGACTAATAGTGTCATCTGATAGGGAACAGACTAGTAGTGTCATCTGATAGGGAACAGACTAGTAGTGTCATCTGATAGGGAACAGACTAGTAGTGTCATCTGATAGGGAACAGACTAGTAGTGTCATCTGATAGGGAACAGACTAGTAGTGTCATCTGATAGGGAACAGACTAGTAGTGTCATCTGATAGGGAACAGACTAGTAGTGTCATCTGATAGGGAACAGACTAGTAGTGTCATCTGATAGGGAACAGACTACTAGTGTCATCTGATAGGGAACAGACTAGTAGTGTCATCTGATAGGGAACAGACTAGTAGTGTCATCTGATAGGGAACAGACTAGTAGTGTCATCTGATAGGGAACAGACTAGTAGTGTCATCTGATAGGGAACAGACTAGTAGTGTCATCTGATAGGGAACAGACTAGTAGTGTCATCTGATAGGGAACAGACTAGTAGTGTCATCTGATAGGGAAGAGACTAGTAGTGTCATCTGATAGGGAACAGACTAGTAGTGTCGGAAGGTGGGGGAGATTGTTGTCATCTGATAGGGAACAGACTAGTAGTGTCGGAAGGTGGGTCAGATTGTTGTCATCTGATAGGGAACAGACTAGTAGTGTCATCTGATAGGGAACAGACTAGTAGTGTCATCTGATAGGGAACAGACTACTAGTGTCATCTGATAGGGAACAGACTAGTAGTGTCATCTGATAGGGAACAGACTAGTAGTGTCATCTGATAGGGAACAGACTAGTAGTGTCATCTGATAGGGAACAGACTAGTAGTGTCATCTGATAGGGAACAGACTAGTAGTGTCATCTGATAGGGAACAGACTAGTAGTGTCATCTGATAGGGAACAGACTAGTAGTGTCATCTGATAGGGAACAGACTAGTAGTGTCATCTGATAGGGAACAGACTAGTAGTGTCATCTTGATAGGGAACAGACTAGTAGTGTCATCTGATAGGGAACAGACTAGTAGTGTCATCTGATAGGGAACAGACTAGTAGTGTCATCTGATAGGGAACAGACTATAGTGTCATCTGATAGGGAACAGACTAGTAGTGTCATCTGATAGGGAACAGACTAGTAGTGTCAGAAGGTGGGTCAGATTGTTGTCATCTGATAGGGAACAGACTAGTAGTGTCAGAAGGTGGGTCAGACTTGTCATCTGATAGGGAACAGACTAGTAGTGTCAGAAGGTGGGTCAGATTGTTGTCATCTGATAGGGAACAGACTAGTAGTGTCAGAAGGTGGGTCAGATTGTTGTCATCTGATAGGGAACAGACTAGTAGTGTCAGAAGGTGGGTCAGACTGTTGTCGTCTGATAGGGAACAGACTAGTAGTGTCAGAAGGTGGGTCAGATTGTTGTCATCTGATAGGGAACAGACTAGTAGTGTCAGAAGGTGGGGGAGATTGTTGTCATCTGATAGGGAACAGACTAGTAGTGTCGGAAGGTGGGTCAGACTGTTGTCATCTGATAGGGAACAGACTAGTAGTGTCGGAAGGTGGGTGAGATTGTTGTCATCTGATAGGGAACAGACTAGTAGTGTCGGAAGGTGGGGGAGATTGTTGTCATCTGATAGGGAACAGACTAGTAGTGTCAGAAGGTGGGTCAGACTTGTCATCTGATAGGGAACAGACTAGTAGTGTCAGAAGGTGGGTCAGATTGTTGTCATCTGATAGGGAACAGACTAGTAGTGTCAGAAGGTGGGTCAGATTGTTGTCATCTGATAGGGAACAGACTAGTAGTGTCAGAAGGTGGGTCAGACTGTTGTCGTCTGATAGGGAACAGACTAGTAGTGTCAGAAGGTGGGTCAGATTGTTGTCATCTGATAGGGAACAGACTAGTAGTGTCAGAAGGTGGGGGAGATTGTTGTCATCTGATAGGGAACAGACTAGTAGTGTCGGAAGGTGGGTCAGACTGTTGTCATCTGATAGGGAACAGACTAGTAGTGTCGGAAGGTGGGTGAGATTGTTGTCATCTGATAGGGAACAGACTAGTAGTGTCGGAAGGTGGGGGAGATTGTTGTCATCTGATAGGGAACAGACTAGTAGTGTCGGAAGGTGGGTCAGACTGTTGTCATCTGATAGGGAACAGACTAGTAGTGTCGGAAGGTGGGGGAGATTGTTGTCATCTGATAGGGAACAGACTAGTAGTGTCGGAAGGTGGGTCAGATTGTTGTCATCTGATAGGGAACAGACTAGTAGTGTCATCTGATAGGGAACAGACTAGTAGTGTCATCTGATAGGGAACAGACTACTAGTGTCATCTGATAGGGAACAGACTAATAGTGTCATCTGATAGGGAACAGACTAGTAGTGTCATCTGATAGGGAACAGACTAGTAGTGTCATCTGATAGGGAACAGACTAGTAGTGTCATCTGATAGGGAACAGACTAGTAGTGTCATCTGATAGGGAACAGACTAGTAGTGTCATCTGATAGGGAACAGACTAATAGTGTCATCGGATAGGGAACAGACTAATAGTGTCATCGGATAGGGAACAGACTAGTAGTGTCAGAAGGTGGGTCAGACTGTTGTCATCTGATAGGGAACAGACTAGTAGTGTCAGAAGGTGGGGGAGATTGTTGTCATCTGATAGGGAACAGACTAGTAGTGTCGGAAGGTGGGTCAGACTGTTGTCATCTGATAGGGAACAGACTAGTAGTGTCAGAAGGTCATCTGATAGGGAACAGACTAGTAGTGTCAGAAGGTCATCTGATAGGGAACAGACTAGTAGTGTCAGAAGGTCATCTGATAGGGAACAGACTAGTAGTGTCGGAAGGTGGGGGAGATTGTTGTCATCTGATAGGGAACAGACTAGTAGTGTCGGAAGGTGGGGGAGATTGTTGTCATCTGATAGGGAACAGACTAGTAGTGTCGGAAGGTGGGTGAGATTGTTGTCATCTGATAGGGAACAGACTAGTAGTGTCGGAAGGTGGGTCAGATTGTTGTCATCTGATAGGGAACAGACTAGTAGTGTCATCTGATAGGGAACAGACTAGTAGTGTCATCTGATAGGGAACAGACTACTAGTGTCATCTGATAGGGAACAGACTAATAGTGTCATCTGATAGGGAACAGACTAGTAGTGTCATCTGATAGGGAACAGACTAGTAGTGTCATCTGATAGGGAACAGACTAGTAGTGTCATCTGATAGGGAACAGACTAGTAGTGTCATCTGATAGGGAACAGACTAGTAGTGTCATCTGATAGGGAACAGACTAATAGTGTCATCGGATAGGGAACAGACTAATAGTGTCATCGGATAGGGAACAGACTAGTAGTGTCAGAAGGTGGGTCAGACTGTTGTCATCTGATAGGGAACAGACTAGTAGTGTCAGAAGGTGGGGGAGATTGTTGTCATCTGATAGGGAACAGACTAGTAGTGTCGGAAGGTGGGTCAGACTGTTGTCATCTGATAGGGAACAGACTAGTAGTGTCAGAAGGTCATCTGATAGGGAACAGACTAGTAGTGTCAGAAGGTCATCTGATAGGGAACAGACTAGTAGTGTCAGAAGGTCATCTGATAGGGAACAGACTAGTAGTGTCGGAAGGTGGGGGAGATTGTTGTCATCTGATAGGGAACAGACTAGTAGTGTCGGAAGGTGGGGGAGATTGTTGTCATCTGATAGGGAACAGACTAGTAGTGTCGGAAGGTGGGTGAGATTGTTGTCATCTGATAGGGAACAGACTAGTAGTGTCGGAAGGTGGGGGAGATTGTTGTCATCTGATAGGGAACAGACTAGTAGTGTCAGAAGGTCATCTGATAGGGAACAGACTAGTAGTGTCAGAAGGTCATCTGATAGGGAACAGACTAGTAGTGTCAGAAGGTCATCTGATAGGGAACAGACTAGTAGTGTCGGAAGGTGGGTGAGATTGTTGTCATCTGATAGGGAACAGACTAGTAGTGTCGGAAGGTGGGGGAGATTGTTGTCATCTGATAAGGAACAGACTAGTAGTGTCAGAAGGTCATCTGATAGGGAACAGACTAGTAGTGTCAGAAGGTCATCTGATAAGGAACAGACTAGTAGTGTCGGAAGGTGGGTGAGATTGTTGTCATCTGATAGGGAACAGACTAGTAGTGTCATCTGATAGGGAACAGACTAGTAGTGTCATCTGATAGGGAACAGACTAGTAGTGTCATCTGATAGGGAACAGACTAGTAGTGTCGGAAGGTGGGTCAGACTGTTGTCATCTGATAGGGAACAGACTAGTAGTGTCGGAAGGTGGGGGAGATGGTTGTCATCTGATAGAGAACAGACTAGTAGTGTCGGAAGGTGGGTGAGATTGTTGTCATCTGATAGGGAACAGACTAGTAGTGTCATCTGATAGGGAACAGACTAGTAGTGTCATCTGATAGGGAACAGACTAGTAGTGTCATCTGATAGGGAACAGACTAGTAGTGTCATCTGATAGGGAACAGACTAGTAGTGTCATCTGATAGGGAACAGACTAGTAGTGTCATCGGATAGGGAACAGACTAGTAGTGTCAGAAGGTGGGTCAGACTGTTGTCATCTGATAGGGAACAGACTAGTAGTGTCAGAAGGTGGGGGAGATTGTTGTCATCTGATAGGGAACAGACTAGTAGTGTCGGAAGGTGGGTCAGACTGTTGTCATCTGATAGGGAACAGACTAGTAGTGTCAGAAGGTCATCTGATAGGGAACAGACTAGTAGTGTCAGAAGGTCATCTGATAGGGAACAGACTAGTAGTGTCAGAAGGTCATCTGATAGGGAACAGACTAGTAGTGTCGGAAGGTGGGTGAGATTGTTGTCATCTGATAGGGAACAGACTAGTAGTGTCGGAAGGTGGGGGAGATTGTTGTCATCTGATAAGGAACAGACTAGTAGTGTCAGAACGTCATCTGATAGGGAACAGACTAGTAGTGTCAGAAGGTCATCTGATAAGGAACAGACTAGTAGTGTCGGAAGGTGGGTGAGATTGTTGTCATCTGATAGGGAACAGACTAGTAGTGTCATCTGATAGGGAACAGACTAGTAGTGTCATCTGATAGGGAACAGACTAGTAGTGTCATCTGATAGGGAACAGACTAGTAGTGTCATCTGATAGGGAACAGACTAGTAGTGTCGGAAGGTGGGTCAGACTGTTGTCATCTGATAGGGAACAGACTAGTAGTGTCGGAAGGTGGGTCAGACTGTTGTCATCTGATAAGAAACAGACTAGTAGTGTCGGAAGGTGGGTGAGATTGTTGTCATCTGATAGGGTACAGACTAGTAGTGTCGGAAGGTGGGTGAGATTGTTGTCATCTGATAGGGAACAGACTAGTAGTGTCGGAAGGTGGGTGAGATTGTTGTCATCTGATAGGGAACAGACTAGTAGTGTCGGAAGGTGGGGGAGATTGTTGTCATCTGATAGGGAACAGACTAGTAGTGTCGGAAGGTGGGGGAGATTGTTGTCATCTGATAGAGAACAGACTAGTAGTGTCAGAAGGTCATCTGATAGAGAACAGACTAGTAGTGTCGGAAGGTGGGTGAGATTGTTGTCATCTGATAGGGAACAGACTAGTAGTGCCAGAAGGTGGGTCAGACTGTTGTCATCTGATAGGGAACAGACTAGTAGTGTCGGAAGGTGGGTCAGACTGTTGTCATCTGATAGAGAACAGACTAGTAGTGTCGGAAGGTGGGTCAGACTGTTGTCATCTGATAGGGAACAGACTAGTAGTGTCGGAAGGTGGGTCAGACTGTTGTCATCTGATAGAGAACAGACTAGTAGTGTCGGAAGGTGGGTCAGACTGTTGTCATCTGATAGGGAACAGACTAGTAGTGTCGGAAGGTGGGTCAGACTGTTGTCATCTGATAGAGAACAGACTAGTAGTGTCGGAAGGTGGGTCAGACTGTTGTCATCTGATAGGGAACAGACTAGTAGTGTCGGAAGGTGGGTCAGACTGTTGTCATCTGATAGAGAACAGACTAGTAGTGTCGGAAGGTGGGTCAGACTGTTGTCATCTGATAGAGAACAGACTAGTAGTGTCGGAAGGAGATTGTTGACTTCTACTTGGAGGGTAAGGAGGAGTAATTTTCCCTTGAAGGCTTTGCCAAGGCTGTACATCTGATGTGCAAAAAGGCCCTTCCCTTGTGGTTTGGAATTCAGTTCATTCATTAGGGCCATGATGTTCACGGTGAAGGCAAAATCAGCCAACCGTTCTTTATATTGCAGTTGAGGGAAATCCACATATTTTCCTTTCATTTGCAAAAACTCAGCAATCTCCGACTTCAGGCTTTAAAGCACCTTCCCCAAGCTCAGCCATCTCCGACTTCAGGCTTTAAAGCACCTTCCCCAAGCTCAGCCATCTCCGACTTCAGGCTTTAAAGCACCTTCCCCAAGCTCAGCCATCTCCGACTTCAGGCTTTAAAGCACCTTCCCCAAGCTCAGCCATCTCCGACTTCAGGCTTTAAAGCACCTTCCCCAAGCTCAGCCATCTCCGACTTCAGGCTTTAAAGCACCTTCCCCAAGCTCAGCCATCTCCGACTTCAGGCTTTAAAGCACCTTCCCCAAGCTCAGCCATCTCCAACTTCAGGCTTTAAAGCACCTTCTCCAAGCTAAGCCATCTCCAACTTCAGGGTTGAAAGCACCTTCTCTAAGCTCAGCCATCTCAGGTTTGTGTGGCAGGGGAGATCTCCAGGACCCATCTCTTCCAACAGTGAGACAAACTGTCTGTGGTTTAAAGATTGTGCTCTTATGAAGTTTACCACTTTAGTGACTGTATCCACAACATGGCTCATTTTCAGAGCACATTGTACAGAGCACCTCCTGATGAATAATGCAATGCAGGAAAATAATTGTCTGATCTGGGTTCAGTTCAGCTTCTTGATCTCATATCCTTTTCAAAAGGACATCAATTTTTCCTGTCAAGTTTGGGCACCCATCAATGGTCCCACTGGATAACTTTTCAAAACTCAGTCCCAGCTTTGCCACACACTTTTTAACCTCCTCAAATAAATCTTTCCCTGTAGTGGTGCTCTTCAAGGACTGCACTGAATCAATCTCCTCTGTAATTTCAAAGTCTGGGGTTTAGAATATCAACCACTGCACCATGTCACTGCTCTCGTCCAGGGCCAAGGAGAAATAGGTCCTTTACCTTGTCTTTCAACTGCTGTTCCATAATCTCTGCGATGCCCTCAACACGCTGTGTCACCGTTCGTCTTGACAGGGAAACAGTTGCAAACAGCTCTTTCTTGTGCAGCAGAGTCAGTTATACATTCTTTAATAAACTTGCGCTTAGCGAATGGCTTGCTATGTTTAGCAATTTCGTGGGACAGTACATAGCTAGATCTCGCAATTCCGTCTTTTGCTGAATGCAGTTTTGTGAAAAGTCTTTGCTGCTTTTGCAAGTGAGAAAGCAACTCTTTCGATGCACTTGCCCTCTGCTCAGAAGACATATTCTTATATTTCTCTGCATGCTTCGTCTGGAAATGTCAGGACAACACCGTGCAGGACGTTTGGCATTTGCCAGAGAACACCAAGATTGGCAAATTCGCCACTGGTGCCCTGTGCTCTTCACAGATAAAAGCAGGTTCACACTGAGCACGTGACAGACGTGACAGAGTCTGGAGACGCCGTGGAGAACGTTCTTCTGCCTGCAACATCCTCCAGCATGACCGGTTTGGTGGTGGGTCAGTCATGGTGTGGGGTGGCATTTCTTTGGGGGGGCCGCACAGCCCTCCATGTGCTCACCAGAGGTATCCTGACTGCCATTAGGTACCGAGATGAGATCCTCAGACCCCTTGTGAGACCATATGCTGGTGCGGTTGGCCCTGGGTTCCTCCTAATGCAAGACAATGCTAGAGCTCATGTGGCTAGAGTGTGTCAGCAGTTCCTGCAGGAGGAAGGCATTGATGCTATGGACTGGCCCGCCCGTTCCCCAGACCTGAATCCAATTGAGCACATCTGGGACATCATGTCTCGCTCCATCCACCCACGCCACATTGCACCACAGACTGTCCAGGAGTTGGCGGATGCTTTAGTCCAGGTCTGGGAGGAGATCCCTCAGGAGACCATCCGCCACCTCATCAGGAGCATGCCCAGGCGTTGTAGGGAGGTCATACAGGCACGTGGAGGCCACACACACTACTGAGCCTCATTTTGACTTGTTTTGAGGACATTACATCAAAGTTGGATCAGCCTGTAGTGTGGTTTTCCACTTTAATTTTGAGTGTGACTCCAAATCCAGACCTCCATGGGTTGATACATTTGATTTCCATTGATCATTTTTGTGTGATATCGTTGTCAGCACATTCAACTATGTAAAGAAAAAGTATTTAATAAAAATATTTAATTTATTCAGATGTAGGATGTGTTATTTTAGTGTTCCCTTTATTTTTTGGAGCAGTGTATATATATTATTATTTATATCTCTCTCTCTCACCTGCTGTCTCGACCTCTGAATGCTCAGCTATGAACAGCCAACTGACATTTAGGCTCCTGAGGTACCGACCTGTTGCACCCTCTACAACCACTGTAATTATTCTTTGATCCTGCTGGTCATCTATGAACGTTTGAACATCTTGAAGAACAACCTGGCCTTAAATGGCCATGTACTGTTATAACCTCTACCCAGTACAGCCAGTAGAGGACTGGCCACCCCTCAGAGCCTGGTTCCTCTCTAGGTTTATAACCTCTACCCAGTACAGCCAGTAGAGGACTGGCTACCCCTCAGAGCCTGGTTCCTCTCTAGGTTTATAACCTCTACCCAGTACAGCCAGTAGAGGACTGGCCACCCCTCAGAGCCTGGTTCCTCTCTAGGTTTATAATCTCCACCCGGCACAGCCAGAAGAGGACTGGCTACCCCTCAGAGCCTGGTTCCTCTCTACCCAGTACAGCCAGTAGAGGACTGGCCACCCCTCAGAGCCTGGTTCCTCTCCACCCGGCACAGCCAGAAGAGGACTGGCCACCCCTCATAGCCTGGTTCCTCTCCACCCGACACAGCCAGAAGAGGACTGGCCACCCCTCAGAGCCTGGTTCCTCTCTAGGTTTATAATCTCCACCCGGCACAGCCAGAAGAGGACTGGCTACCCCTCAGAGCCTGGTTCCTCTCTACCCAGTACAGTCAGAAGAAGACTGGCCACCCCTCAGAGCCTGGTTCCTCTCCACCCGGCACAGCCAGAAGAGGACTGGCCACCCCTCAGAGCCTGGTTCCTCTCTAGGTTTATAATCTCCACCCGGCACAGCCAGAGGAGGACTGGCCACCCCTCAGAGCCTGGTTCCTCTCCACCCGGCACAGCCAGAAGAGGACTGGCCACCCCTCAGAGCCTGGTTCCTCTCTCGGTTTCTTCCTAGGTTCTGGCCTTTCTAGGGAATTTTTCCTAGCCACCGTGCTTCTACACCTGCATTGCTTGCTGTTTGGGGTTGAAGGCTGGGTTTCTGTACAGCACTTTGAGACATCAGCTGATGTAAACAGGGCTTTATAAATACATTTGATTGATTGATTGATTGATTGAGGTAAATGGATAGAGGTTAAACAGTCGACAGACACACACACCTGGTGTACTTGATTGAGGACAGGATGTTCAGAGGTTCCTCTTTTCCAGCAGCCTGAGACACAGAAATAGAGACAGACAGGAGAGACTACTGTTAGTGGGGTGGTGTCTGTGTGCATGAGGCATGTGTGTCAGTGGGGAAGTGTGTGTGTCAATGTGGAGGTGTGTGTGTGTGTGTGTCAATGTGGAGGTGTGTGTGTGTGTGTGTGTGTAAATGTGGAGGTGTGTGTGTGTGTGTGTCAATGTGGAGGTGTGTGTGTGTGTGTGTCAATGTGGAGGTGTGTGTGTGTGTGTCAATGTGGAGGTGTGTGTGTGTGTGTGTGTCAATGTGGAGGTGTGTGTGTATGTGTGTGTCAATGTGGAGGTGTGTGTGTGTGTGTGTGTCAATGTGGAGGTGTGTGTGTGTGTGTGTGTGTCAATGTGGAGGTGTGTGTGTGTGTGTGTCAATGTGGAGGTGTGTGTGTGTGTGTGTGTGTGTCAATGTGGAGGTGTGTGTGTGTGTGTGTGTGTGTGTCAATGTGGAGGTGTGTGTGTGTGTGTGTGTCAATGTGGAGGTGTGTGTGTGTGTGTCAATGTGGAGGTGTGTGTGTGTCAATGTGGAGGTGTGTGTGTGTGTGTCAATGTGGAGGTGTGTGTGTGTGTTTGTGTGTGTGTGTGTGTACCTGTGTGTTTGGTCGTCCCGGCCGGATAGGGAACTCTCTCCTCCCCACCACCCCCAGCACGTCTGGACAGCTGTAGCCTAGCAACCACAGGGAGGGGCTGGACGTCACACACAACCAGGAAGTGACGTATCAGGAGAATGAAGCACGTCAATCAGTCCTCACACACACACAAATGACCATCATGCATCACTGGGCTGACTGACAGCTCTCTCACCCAATCACAGACCGCATCCTCCCAGCCGATTGGTGAAGTCAGTGGTCCAAGGTTGTCATGGCTGCAACACTGACAGTCCACTAGCTGGATTCTAGCTCAGTCTTCGTCTGTGTCTGTGTGCCTCTGTGTGTGTGTGTGTGTCTGTCTGTGTGTGTGTATTGTCAACATTTTCAGACATGTAGGTCTAAAGTTTGCACAATTCACTACACAACACATCTCTGTCACAGACATAATTAACTATTAACTGTTAATCTATTAATCAATCAGAGAGACATGAGGGAAAATTCTCTCCTCCTGTCTAGAGCCTAGGTTCTGTTACTATCCAGTCTCCTGTCTAGAGCCTAGGTTCTGTTCCTATCCAGTCTCCTGTCTAGAGCCTAGGTTCTGTTCCTATCCAGTCTCCTGTCTAGAGCCTAGGTTCTGTTACTATCCTGTCTCCTCCTGTCTAGAGCCTAGGTTCTGTTACTATCCAGTCTCCTGTCTAGAGCCTAGGTTCTGTTACTATCCTGTCTCCTCCTGTCTAGAGCCTAGGTTCTGTTACTATCCTGTCTCCTCCTGTCTAGAGCCTAGGTTCTGTTACTATCCTGTCTCCTCCTGTCTAGAGCCTAGGTTATGTTCCTATCCAGTGTCCTGTCTAGAGCCTAGGTTGTTCCTATCCAGTCTCCTCCTGTCTAGAGCCTAGGTTATGTTCCTATCCAGTCTCCTCCTGTCTAGAGCCTAGGTTATGTTCCTATCCAGTCTCCTCCTGTCTAGAGCCTAGGTTATGTTCCTAACCAGTCTCCTCCTGTCTAGAGCCTAGGTTATGTTCCTACCCAGTCTCCTCCTGTCTAGAGCCTAGGTTATGGTCCTATCCAGTCTCCTGTCTAGAGCCTAGGTTATGTTCCTATCCAGTCTCCTCCTGTCTAGAGCCTAGGTTATGTTCCTATCCAGTCTCCTCCTGTCTAGAGCCTAGGTTATGTTCCAATCCAGTCTCCTCCTGTCTAGAGCCTAGGTTATGTTCCTATCCAGTCTCCTCCTGTCTAGAGCCTAGGTTATGTTCCTATCCAGTACCCTGTCTAGAGCCTAGGTTATGTTCCTATCCTGTCTCCTCCTGTCTAGAGCCTAGGTTATGTTCCTATCCAGTCTCCTCCTGTCTAGAGCCTAGGTTATGTTCCTATCCAGTCTCCTCCTGTCTAGAGCCTAGGTTATGTTCCTATCCAGTCTCCTCCTGTCTAGAGCCTAGGTTATGTTCCTATCCAGTCTCCTCCTGTCTAGAGCCTAGGTTATGTTCCTATCCAGTCTCCTCCTGTATAGAGCCTAGGTTATGTTCCTATCCAGTCTCCTCCTGTATAGAGCCTAGGTTATGTTCCTATCCAGTCTCCTCCTGTATAGAGCCTAGGTTATGTTCCTAGCCAGTCTCCTCCTGTATAGAGCCTAGGTTATGTTCCTATCCAGTCTCCTCCTGTATAGAGCCTAGGTTATGTTCCTATCCAGTCTCCTCCTGTCCATATGAGAGCTCTGCGCTGTCTCCTGTTGCTGTTCATATGAGAGCTTCTCTGAGCTGTCTCCTATTGCTGTCCATATGAGAGCTCTGAGCTGTCTCCTATTGCTGTCCATATGAGAGCTCTGAGCTGTCTCCTATTGCTGTCCATATGAGAGCTTCTCTGAGCTGTCTCCTGTTGCTGTTCATATGAGAGCTTCTCTGAGCTGTCTCCTATTGCTGTCCATATGAGAGCTCTGAGCTGTCTCCTATTGCTGTCCATATGAGAGCTTCTCTGAGCTGTCTCCTGTTGCTGTTCATATGAGAGCTTCTCTGAGCTGTCTCCTATTGCTGTCCATATGAGAGCTTCTCTGAGCTGTCTCCTGTTGCTGTCCATATGAGCGCTTCAGTAGAGAAAGTGTGATCAACAAACTGTTTGAGAGTATATATGGATATTTTCAAACAGATTTGGTCTCTGTTAAGAACTTGATATTTAAACTATGTCCACTTTTCATCTCCCCGTTATTCATGAGCTGATCTGCTACCTGTATAATCAACTCGTTTTGCCAAATAAAGGAGATATTTTGACACTCGTTTAAGTAGGTTATTTAAGCATTTAGACAAATGAATGGAATGGAGGTAGTTTTGTGCCCCCCCCAAAAAGTGGTTAAATCCATTGTCATACTAAATGTAAATATTTCCTGAGCTTTCTTAAATCTCCTAAATACAGGACAGATACTTCAAAACCTTATTCCTCATCATTTCTTTTTGACTATAGTAGTAAAGGTCAAAATAAATATTTTATCAAATAATCATAGTTTTAAATATTTGTCAATACCTAAAGGAGTCCTACAACTGCAAATCAAATTTCTAAATGATCCATGGTATGACATCTTCATTTACATATTACTGTTTTATAACTTCTTCTTTGTCAACTTGGTTGTTGATCATTGCTAGACAGCCATATCAAATCTTGTCATATATTTTCAGAACAATTTAAGTCACTGTAACGAGGCCACTCAGGAACATTCAGCGTCGTCTTGATAAGTAACTTCAGTTTATATTTGGCCTTGGTGTTTCAGGTTGAACCAGGTTTTCCTGTAGGATTTTGCCTGTGCTTAGCTCTATTACGTTTCTTTGTGTGCTAAAACACTACCTAGGCCTTGCTGATGACAAGCATACCCATAACATGATGCAGCCACCAGGGCGTGTTTTCAGAGCATGTGCATAACAGCTGGCAAGCATATTCCCTGCAATTTCCAACCTCTCCTTGTCCAGTCTGTAATGTTCCCATCTCTCCTTATCCCAGTCTGTAATGGCAGGCACATCCATGGTAATGTTCAACCTCTTTGTCCCAGTCTGTAATTGCAGGCATATTCATGGTAATGTTCAACCTCTCCTTGTCCCAGTCTGTAATGGCAGGCACAACCATGCTAATGTTCAACCTCTCCTTATCCCAGTCTGTAATGGCAGGCATATTCATGGTAATGTTTAACCTCTTTGTCCCAGTCTGTAATGGCAGGCACATCCATGGTAATGTTCAACCTTAGTCTTAACCTTAAATTAACAAGTCATGTATTTCATGAGTTTCTCAATATTCTACCAGTTCATCACAGATACAAAATCCATGGTAATGTTCAACCTCTCCTTATCCCAGTCTGTAATAGTGGTGTGGGGGCTGTGCTTTGGCAAAGTGGGTGGGGTTATATCCTTCCTGTTTGGCCCTGTCCGGGGGTGTCCTCGGATGGGGCCACAGTGTCTCCTGACCCCTCCTGTCTCAGCCTCCAGTATTTATGCTGCAGTAGTTTATGTGTCGGGGGGCTGGGGTCAGTTTGTTATATCTGGAGTACTTCTCCTGTCCTATTCGGTGTCCTGTGTGAATCTAAGTGTGAGTTCTCTAATTCTCTCCTTCTCTCTTTCTTTCTCTCTCTTGGAGGACCTGAGCCCTAGGACCATGCCCCAGGACTACCTGACATGATGACTCCTTGCTGTCCCCAGTCCACCTGGCCATGCTGCTGTTCCAGTTTCAACTGACCTGAGCCCTAGGACCATGCCCCAGGACTACCTGACATGATGACTCCTTGCTGTCCCCAGTCCACCTGGCCATGCTGCTGCTCCAGTTTCAACTTCCACCTGACTGTGCTGCTGCTCCAGTTTCAACTGTTCTGCCTTATTATTATTCGACCATGCTGGTCATTTATGAACATTTGAACATCTTGGCCATGTTCTGTTATAATCTCCACCCGGCACAGCCAGAAGAGGACTGGCCACCCCACATAGCCTGGTTCCTCTCTAGGTTTCTTCCTAGGTATTGGCCTTTCTAGGGAGTTTTTCCTAGCCACCGTGCTTCTACACCTGCATTGCTTGCTGTTTGGGGTTTTAGGCTGGGTTTCTGTACAGCACTTTGAGATATCAGCTGATGTACGAAGGGCTATATAAATAAATTTGATTTGATTTGATTTGATTTAATGGCAGGCATATCCATGGTAATGTTCAACCTCTCCTTATCCCAGTCTGTAATGTTCAACCTCTCCTTGTCCCAGTCTGTAATGTTCAACCTCTCCTTGTCCCAGTCTGTAATGTTCAACCTCTCCTTATCCCAGTCTGTAATGTTCAACCTCTCCTTATCCCAGTCTGTAATGTTCAACCTCTCCTTATCCCAGTCTGTAATGTTCAACCTCTCCTTATCCCAGTCTGTAATGTTCAACCTCTCCTTATCCCAGTCTGTAATGTTCAACCTCTCCTTGTCCCAGTCTGTAATGTTCAACCTCTCCTTATCCCAGTCTGTAATGTTCAACCTCTCCTTATCCCAGTCTGTAATGTTCAACCTCTCCTGATTCCAGTCTGTAATGTTCAACCTCTCCTTGTCCCAGTCTGTAATGGTCAACCTCTCCTGATTCCAGTCTGTAATGTTCAACCTCTCCTTGTCCCAGTCTGTAATGTTCAACCTCTCCTTATTCCAGTCTGTAATGTTCAACCTCTCCTTATCCCAGTCTGTAATGGCAGGCATATTCATGGTAATGTTCAACCTCTCCTTATCCCAGTCTGTAATGTTCAACCTCTCCTTGTCCCAGTCTGTAATGTTCAACCTCTCCTTGTCCCAGTCTGTAATGTTCAACCTCTCCTTGTCCCAGGGTTAGGGTCCCAGTCTGTAATGTTCAACCTCTCCTTGTCCCAGGGTTAGGGTCCCAGTCTGTAATGTTCAACCTCTCCTTGTCCGAGGGTTAGGGTCCCAGTCTGTAATGTTCAACCTCTCCTTGTCCCAGGGTTAGGGTTCCAGTCTATAATGTTCAACCTCTCCTTATCCCAGGGTTAGGGTTCCAGTCTTTAATCCCCACATGTCCTTAGAACTCTGAGGTTTCATGCCACAATGACTATCGCCCTGTAGCACTCACTTCTGTGATCATGAAGTGCTTTGAGGGGCTGGTTATGGATCACATCAACTCCATCATCCCAGACACCCCAGACCCACTCCAATTTGAGGGGCTGGTTATGGTACACATCAACTCCATCATCCCAGATACCCCAGACCCACTCCAATTTCTATACCACCCCAACAGATCCAAAGACGACGCAATCTGAATCGCTCTGCACACTGCCCTCACCCACCTAGATAAGAGGAGTACCAATGTGAGAATGCTGTTCATTGACTACAGCTCAGCTTTCAACACCATCGTCACCTCCAAGCTCATCACTAAGCTAAGGACCCCGGGTCTAAAACACCTCTCCAACTGGATCCTGGACTTCCAGACGGGCCGACACCAGGTGGTGAGGGTAGGTAACAACACCTCCCTCTGCAACTGGATCCTGGACTTCCAGATGGGCCGACACCAGGTGGTGAGGGTAGGTATCAACACCTCCCTCTACAACTGGATCCTGGACTTCCAGACTGGCCGACACCAGGTGGTGAGGGTAGGTAACATCACCTCTGCCACACTGACCCTTGACAAAGGGGTGTCCCCTCCTTTACTCCCTGTTCACGCCACGCATGACTCCAACACCATCATCAAGTTGGCTGACAAAAGGACGGTGGTAGGCCTGATCACCGGGCAACGATGAGACAGCCGGCAGGGAGGAGGTCAGTAGCCTGGCAGTGTGGTCCCAGAGCAACAACCCTTAAAGTCAGCAAGACTAACGAGTTGATCATGGACTACAAGAAACTACAAGAAAAGGAGGGCCGAAAAGGCCCCCATTCACGGGGCTGAAGTGGAGCGGGTCGAGAGTTTCAGGTTCTTTGGTGTCCACATCACCAACAAACTATCATGGTCCAAACACACCAAGACAGTCGTGAAGAGGGCACGACAACACCTATTCCCCCTCAGGAGGCTGGAAATATTTGGCATGTGTCCCCAGATCCTCAAAAAGTTCTACAGCTACACCATCGAAAGCATCCTGACCGGTTGCATCACCGCCTGGTATGACAACTGCTCGGCATCTGACCGTAAGGTGTAGAGGGTAGTGCGTACGGCCCAGGACATCACTAGGGCCAAGCTTCCTGCCATCCAGAACCTCTATACTAGACGGTGTCAGAGTAAGGCCCTAAAAATGGTCAGTCTCCAGCCACCCCAGTCATAGACTGTTCAATGTGAGTCAATGTGGAGGCTATATACAGGGGGTACCGGTACAGAGTCAATGTGGAGGCTATACACAGGGGGTACCGGTACAGAGTCAATGTGGAGGCTATATACAGGGGGTACCGGTACAGAGTCAATGTGGAGGCTATATACAGGGGGTACCGGTAGAGTCAATGTGGAGGCTATATACAGGGGGTACCAGTATAGAGTCAATGTGCGGGGGCACCGGTTAGTAAGGTAATATGTACATGTAGGTAGAGTTATTGAAGTGACTATGCCTAGATAATAACAGAGAATAGCAGTGGTGTAAAAGAGATGGGGGGGGGGGGGGGGGCAATGCAAATAGTCTGGGTAGCCATTTGATTAGATGTTCAGGAGTCTTATGGCTTGGGGGTAGAAGCTGTTTAGAAGCCTCTTGGACCAAGTCTTGGCACTCCGGCACTGCTTGCCGGTAGTAGAGAGAACAGTCTATTACTGGGGTAACTGGGGGCTTTGACCATTTTTAGGGCCTTCCTCTGACACCGCCTGGTATAGAGTTCCTGGATGGCAGAAAGCTTGGCCCAAGTGATGTACTGGGCCGTACGTACCACCCTCTATAGGGCCTTCCTCTGACACCGCCTGGTATCGAGGTCCTGGATGGCAGAAAGCTTGGCCCCAGTGATGTACTGGGCCGTACGTACCACCCTCTATAGGGCCTTCCTCTGACACCACCTGGTATAGAGGTCCTGGATGGCAGAAAGCTTGGCCCCAGTGATGTACTGGGCCGTACACACTACCCTCTGTAATGCCTTGCGGTCGGAGGCCGAGCAGTTACCGTACCAGGCAGTGATGCAACCAGTGATGCTCTGGATGTTGCAGCTCCAGAACCTGTCAGTGAACTGTTGTCTAGAGAGAATGCTTCAAGACCAGATAGAGCACATTGGCTATATAACTCTATATAACACTATATAAGTCTATATAACACTATATAAGTCTATATAACACTATATAAGTCTATATAACACTATATAACACTATATAACTCTATATAACACTATATAACTCTATATAACACTATATAAGTCTATATAACACTATATAACACTATATAAGTCTATATAACACTATATAACACTATATAAGTCTATATAACACTATATAACTCTATATAACTCTATATAACTCTATATAACTCTATATAACACTATATAACACTATATAACTCTATATAACTCTATATAACACTATATAACTCTATATAACTCTATATAACTCTATATAACTCTATATAACTCTATATAACTCTATATAACACTATATAACTCTATATAACACTATATAACACTATATAACTCTATATAACTCTATATAACACTATATAACACTATATAACTCTATATAACTCTATATAACTCTATATAACACTATATAACTCTATATAACTCTATATAACTCTATATAACACTATATAACTCTATATAACTCTATATAACTCTATATAACTCTATATAACACTATATAACTCTATATAACTCTATATAACTCTATATAACTCTATATAACTCTATATAACTCTATATAACTCTATATAACACTATATAACTCTATATAACACTATATAACACTATATAACTCTATATAACTCTATATAACACTATATAACACTATATAACTCTATATAACTCTATATAACTCTATATAACACTATATAACTCTATATAACTCTATATAACTCTATATAACACTATATAACTCTATATAACACTATATAACACTATATAACTCTATATAACTCTATATAACACTATATAACTCTATATAACTCTATATAACTCTATATAACTCTATATAACTCTATATAACACTATATAACTCTATATAACACTATATAACACTATATAACTCTATATAACTCTATATAACACTATATAACACTATATAACTCTATATAACTCTATATAACTCTATATAACACTATATAACTCTATATAACTCTATATAACTCTATATAACACTATATAACACTATATAACTCTATATAACTCTATATAACTCTATATAACTCTATATAACAACCATTTTGTGGCAAAACCATCAGTGGAGTTGAAACCCTCAGTGGAGTTGAAACCCTCAGTGGAGTTGAAACCCTCAGTGGAGTTGAAACCCTCAGTGGAGTTGAAACCCTCAGTGGAGTTGAAACCATCAGTGGAGTTGAAACCCTCAGTGGAGTTGAAACCCTCAGTGGAGTTGAAACCCTCAGTGGAGTTGAAACCCTCAGTGGAGTTGAAACCCTCAGTGGAGTTGAAACCCTCAGTGGAGTTGAAACCCTCAGTGGAGTTGAAACCCTCAGTGGAGTTGAAACCCTCAGTGGAGTTGAAACCCTCAGTGGAGTTAAAACCATCAGTGGAGTTGAAACCCTCAGTGGAGTTGAAACCCTCAGTGGAGTTGAAACCCTCAGTGGAGTTAAAACCATCAGTGGAGTTGAAACCCTCAGTGGAGTTGAAACCCTCAGTGGAGTTGAAACCCTCAGTGGAGTTGAAACCCTCAGTGGAGTTGAAACCCTCAGTGGAGTTGAAACCCTCAGTGGAGTTGAAACCCTCAGTGGAGTTGAAACCCTCAGTGGAGTTGAAACCCTCAGTGGAGTTGAAACCCTCAGTGGAGTTGAAACCCTCAGTGGAGTTAAAACCATCAGTGGAGTTGAAACCCTCAGTGGAGTTGAAACCCTCAGTGGAGTTGAAACCCTCAGTGGAGTTGAAACCCTCAGTGGAGTTGAAACCCTCAGTGGAGTTGAAACCCTCAGTGGAGTTAAAACCATCAGTGGAGTTGAAACCCTCAGTGGAGTTGAAACCCTCAGTGGAGTTGAAACCCTCAGTGGAGTTGAAACCCTCAGTGGAGTTGAAACCATCAGTGGAGTTGAAACCCTCAGTGGAGTTGAAACCCTCAGTGGAGTTGAAACCCTCAGTGGAGTTGAAACCCTCAGTGGAGTTGAAACCCTCAGTGGAGTTGAAACCCTCAGTGGAGTTAAAACCATCAGTGGAGTTGAAACCCTCAGTGGAGTTGAAACCCTCAGTGGAGTTGAAACCCTCAGTGGAGTTGAAACCCTCAGTGGAGTTGAAACCCTCAGTGGAGTTGAAACCATCAGTGGAGTTGAAACCCTCAGTGGAGTTGAAACCCTCAGTGGAGTTGAAACCCTCAGTGGAGTTGAAACCCTCAGTGGAGTTAAAACCATCAGTGGAGTTGAAACCCTCAGTGGAGTTGAAACCCTCAGTGGAGTTGAAACCCTCAGTGGAGTTGAAACCCTCAGTGGAGTTGAAACCCTCAGTGGAGTTGAAACCATCAGTGGAGTTGAAACCCTCAGTGGAGTTGAAACCCTCAGTGGAGTTGAAACCCTCAGTGGAGTTGAAACCCTCAGTGGAGTTGAAACCCTCAGTGGAGTTGAAACCCTCAGTGGAGTTGAAACCCTCAGTGGAGTTGAAACCCTCAGTGGAGTTGAAACCCTCAGTGGAGTTGAAACCATCAGTGGAGTTGAAACCATCAGTGGAGTTGAAACCATCAGTGGAGTTGAAACCCTCAGTGGAGTTGAAACCCTCAGTGGAGTTGAAACCCTCAGTGGAGTTGAAACCCTCAGTGGAGTTGAAACCCTCAGTGGAGTTGAAACCCTCAGTGGAGTTGAAACCCTCAGTGGAGTTGAAACCCTCAGTGGAGTTGAAACCCTCAGTGGAGTTGAAACCCTCAGTGGAGTTAAAACCATCAGTGGAGTTGAAACCCTCAGTGGAGTTGAAACCCTCAGTGGAGTTGAAACCCTCAGTGGAGTTGAAACCCTCAGTGGAGTTGAAACCCTCAGTGGAGTTGAAACCATCAGTGGAGTTGAAACCCTCAGTGGAGTTGAAACCCTCAGTGGAGTTGAAACCCTCAGTGGAGTTGAAACCCTCAGTGGAGTTGAAACCCTCAGTGGAGTTGAAACCCTCAGTGGAGTTGAAACCCTCAGTGGAGTTGAAACCCTCAGTGGAGTTGAAACCCTCAGTGGAGTTGAAACCATCAGTGGAGTTGAAACCATCAGTGGAGTTGAAACCATCAGTGGAGTTGAAACCCTCAGTGGAGTTGAAACCCTCAGTGGAGTTGAAACCCTCAGTGGAGTTGAAACCCTCAGTGGAGTTGAAACCCTCAGTGGAGTTGAAACCCTCAGTGGAGTTGAAACCCTCAGTGGAGTTGAAACCCTCAGTGGAGTTGAAACCCTCAGTGGAGGTGAAACCCTCAGTGGAGTTGAAACCCTCAGTGGAGTTGAAACCCTCAGTGGAGTTGAAACCCTCAGTGGAGGTGAAACCCTCAGTGGAGTTGAAACCCTCAGTGGAGGTGAAACCCTCAGTGGAGTTGAAACCCTCAGTGGAGTTGAAACCCTCAGTGGAGTTGAAACCCTCAGTGGAGTTGAAACCCTCAGTGGAGTTGAAACCCTCAGTGGAGTTGAAACCATCAGTGGAGTTGAAACCCTCAGTGGAGTTGAAACCCTCAGTGGAGTTGAAACCCTCAGTGGAGTTGAAACCCTCAGTGGAGTTGAAACCCTCAGTATGCGACGGAAACTCATCTAACTTTGATTTTTATTCGTTACTTGGGACTTTAAATGAAAAAGTTATTTGAATGTGCACTATGTCATCACGCACACCATTTTATCTGAAATAAGTCTGTTTGACAAACACATCCTCTGGTAGGAAAGGGAGCATATTGTTTCATACAGATTGAGAATATTCTAAACCTGTCGCCAATTGGAAGGAAACCAGCTACACACAGTATCTGAAGTGGGTGCTGACTGGCAAGACAAAAACACTTATTCAAGCTAACTTATTTATGTAACACACACACACCCAACACACACACTCACTCACACACACACACACACCCAACACACACACTCACACTCACTCACTCACTCACACACACACTCACACACACACACTCACTCACACACACAAACACACACACCTCACACTCACACAACACACACACGCAAACACACACACCTTTATTGCCTTTATTAAAAATGTTCCAATACAACTGTTCACTACAGGTGTACGTACAGGTATACGTACAGGTGTATGTACATGTATACGTACAGGTGTACGTACAGGTGTACGTACAGGTGTATGTACATGTATACGTACAGGTGTACGTACAGGTGTACGTACAGGTGTACGTACAGGTGTACGTACAGGTATACGTACAGGTGTACGTACAGGTGTATGTACAGGTGTATGTACAGGTATACGTACAGGTATACGTACAGGTATACGTACAGGTGTATGTACAGGTATACGTACAGGTATACGTACAGGTATACGTACAGGTGTATGTACAGGTATACGTACAGGTATACGTACAGGTATACGTACAGGTATACGTACAGGTATACGTACAGGTGTATGTACAGGTGTACGTACAGGTATACGTACAGGTATACGTACAGGTGTACGTACAGGTGTATGTACAGGTATACGTACAGGTATACGTACAGGTATACGTACAGGTATACGTACAGGTATACGTACAGGTGTATGTACAGGTGTATGTACAGGTATACGTACAGGTGTATGTACAGGTATACGTACAGGTGTACGCACAGGGCCTGCAGAAAGCATACACACCCCTGGACTTTTTCCACATGTTGTTTTGTTCCACCCTGAATTAAAGGTGTATTAAATGGAGATGTTTCGACACGCAATACCTCATAATGTCAACGTGAACTTCTTTTACGAATTAATTCAAAATGAAAAGCTGAAAATGATTCAACAACTTTGTTATGGCAAGCCTAAATAAAATCAGGATTAAACATTTGCTTAACAAGTCACATAATAAGTTGCATGGACTCACTCTGTGTGCAATAATAGTGTTGAACATGATTTTTGAATGACTACCTCATCTCTGTACCTCAATTATCTGTCAGGTCCCTCAGTCGAGCAGTGAATTTCACAACACAGATTCAACCACAAAGACCAGGGAGGTTTTCCACTGCCTTGTAAAGAAGGTCACAAACTGGTAGATGGGTAAAAAACAGCAGACATTGAATATCCCTTTTAGCATGGTGAAGTTATTCATTACATTTTGGATGGTGTATCAATACACCCAGTCACTACATAGATACAGGCGTCCTTTCTAACTCAGTTGCCGGAGAAGAAGGAAACCGCTCAGGGATTTCACCATGAGGCCAATGGTGACTTTAAAACAGTTACAGAATTTAAATGTCTGTGATAGGAGAAAACTGAGGATGGTTCAACAACATTGTAGTTACTCCACAATACTAAACCAAATGACAGTGTGAAAGGAAGGAAGTCTGTACAGAAGCAAACAGATTCCAAAACATGCATCCTGTTTGCAACAAGACACTAAAGTAAAACTGCAAAAAATGTGGCAAAGCAATTCACATTTTGTCCTGAATACAAAGTGTTCTGTTTGGGGCAAATCCAATACAACACCTTACTGAATACCACTCTCCATATTTTCAAGCATAGTTGTGGCTGCATCATGTTATGGGTATGCTTGTCATCATTAAGGACTGGGGAGTTTTGAGGGATTAAAAATAAACAGAATGGAGCTAAGTACAGGCAAAACCCTAGAGGAAAACCTGGTTCTGGGAAATTGATTCACCTTTCAGCAGGACAATAAACTAAAACACAAGGCCAAATCTACACTGGAGTTGCTTGCCAAGAAGACAGTGAATGGTCCTGAGTAACCGTTTTGACTTAAATCTGCTTGAAAATCTATGGTAAGATCTGAAAATGGCTGTCTAGCAATGATCAACAACCAATTTAACAGAGCTTGAAGAGTTTGAAAAGAATAACGGGTAAATGTTGTACAATCCAGGTGTGGAAAGCTCTTAGACACTTACCCAGATGTACCCAGATGTAATCTCTGCCAAAGGTGCTTCTAACATGTATTGACTCAGAAGGTTGAACACTTATATAATGAAGATATATATGCGTTTTATTTTCCATATTTGTTTTTACAAAATGTTAGAATTTATCTTCCAATTTGACATTACAGATTATTTTGTGTAGATAATAGATTTAAAATATATATATTTTAATGCCACTTTGAAACATCAAAATGTGGAATAAGTCAAGTGGTGTGAATACCTTCTGAAGGCACTGTACATATATTTACTTGCTACTTTATGGTGAATAGTATAAGGACAGACCGAGCTGAGGTCCACAAAAACCAGAGGAATTTAAAGTAGAAGTTTTAGGCTAGCACCAAACACACATCCTCCCTCCCTCCCTCCCTCCCTGTCTCCCTGTCTCTCAGTATGAGTCCTGGTTGTGCCCAATCTGTGCTGTAGTAGTAGTAGTGTCTGAGATGAGGGAAGCCAGCGGCGAGCCTAGGCCGGTCTGGAGCAGGGGGCTCAGTTTGGCGAGCAGCCCAGGCCGGGGCATCGAGGGCATGGCCTGCAGGGAGGGCAGCAAGGCGGACAGGCTTGGAGTCTGGAGGGAGTACAGACCTGGGAGAGGACAGGTCGCCACCGAGGAGGACGAAGAGGAGGAAGAGGAGGAGGTGGGGGATGACGGGGGCCGGGCTGGGGTGGGGGGGTGGCTGTTGCTAGGAGACGACCGGAGGACGGAACGGTGGTGGTGGGGGGGGCGTCTCTTCTCCTGAGTTTTAGCGTCTACAGAGATACACACACATACGGCTCAGACATATGCAGGAGGGATTACACACATGGTTCTAACACATGCAGGACACACACAACACCCGTGGAGCAGGGGAGCCATGCAGGGAAGCCATGCAGGGGAACCTAGAGGTCACACCCGGGGGCAGGGCATAGTAGCAGTCAGCTCAGCCAATCATAGCCGAGGTTAGATTTCCTGCTCTGACATCATCTCTTCCAGTGTATAAACATATCCAGATTATATTTCAATATCCACCTGACAGCAGAACATACCTAGATTATATTTCAATATCCACCTGCCAGCAGAACACACCTAGATTATATTTCAATATCCACCTGCCAGCAGAATACACCTAGATTATATTTCAATATCCACCTGACAGCAGAACACACCTAGATTACACCAGGGGTCACAGGGGTCATACAGGGGTCATACACCAGGGGTCACCAATCCTGTTCCTACAGGGGTCATATCTCTCCAAGAACAGGGTTGGAGTTAAAACCTACAGGAGGTTCTCTCTCCAGGAACAGGGTTGGAGTTAAAACCTACAGGAGGTTCTCTCTCCAGGAACAGGGTTGGAGTTAAAACCTACAGGAGGGTCTCTCCAGGAACAGGGTTGGAGTTAAAACCTACAGGAGGGTCTCTCCAGGAACAGGGTTGGAGTTAAAACCTACAGGAGGGTCTCTCTCCAGGAACAGGGTTGGAGTTAAAACCTACAGGAGGGTCTCTCCAGGAACAGGGTTGGAGTTAAAACCTACAGGAGGTTCTCTCTCCAGGAACAGGGTTGGAGTTAAAACCTACAGGAGGGTGTCTCTCCAGGAACAGGGTTGGAGTTAAAACCTACAGGAGGGTCTCTCTCCAGGAACAGGGTTGGAGTTAAAACCTACATGAGGGTCTCTCTCCAGGAACAGGGTTGGAGTTAAAACCTACAGGAGGGTCTCTCCAGGAACAGGGTTGGAGTTAAAACCTACAGGAGGGTCTCTCTCCAGGAACAGGGTTGGAACAGGGTTGGAGAGCTCTGCCCAACCCAGCCCTTATACATCAACCCCTACTACACCCATGTCATTACCCGCAGGCATAGACCTGCATACATCATTCATAAGAGGAGAGAGAGAAACAGAGAGAACAAGCGAGAGCTAGAGAGAGAGGACAATAAAAAGAGCCTTACCTCGGACAGGTCCGAGTGCCTTGCTCCCCCCGCGTTGTGTGTGTGTGTTGTGCGTGGAACCGAAGGTGAGGCTCGGCGAGGTGTGTATCTGAGGAGACGGTGTCTGGCTGCTACTGCTGTGCCTGTTACAACGAACATGACTCAGAGACGTGTCTGATGCAGAACTGGTCAGAGACCTACACACACACCGAGACATTAATGCTTAGTACTTCAGCGTAGTGATATGATGACAATAACAGAGCTACAGTAACAGCAGGAAAACAGAGGTGTTCTTACGTATTGAAGCTCTTGGGTGGTGACGCCTTGTTCCCGCTGGTGTGTGTCCGTGGCTGTGCGTGAGTGTTGAGGCCCTTGCTGTTGCGGACGTGTTTGAGAGTCCAGGCGCGGAGGTTGGTCAAGCTACTGTGTTCTGAAAGGACGAGGCGTGGCCACGGGTTGCAGTCAGCCATGTCCAGGGCTGCTATGGCAACCGCACGCCCCACCTAGACACACACATAGAGTTAGCTTTTCTGGGGTACGTTCTTAAACTCACTCTGGCCATCTACTCCGATTTCAGAGCACTTTCCTCTGAGTGTACCAGAGCGCAGAATAACTGAAGACTTTACAAACGGTTGAATATGGCCGGTGTCAGTAAACGTCGGCAAAGAAGCATCATTAAACTGTTGCCGGCAGCACAGTTACAGTCACTAACGCTCTGGATAACCAGCTCTGCTATGGTAAGTCAAATGTTCAGATTGGGGTGTTCTCATCTGGTTAGACTGTAAACTCTCCTTCCAGACTCACATCAAACATCTCCAATCCAAAATTAAACCTAGAATTGGCTTCCTATTTTGCAACAAAGCATCCTACACTCATGCTGCTAAACATGCCCTCGTAAAACTGACTATTCTACCGATCCTCGACTTCGGCCATGTCATTTACAAGATAGCCTCCAACACTCTACTCAGCAATTTGGATGCAATCTATCACAGTGCCATCCGTTTTGTCACCAAAGTCCCATATATCACCCACCACTGTGACCTGTATGCTCTCGTTGGCTGGCATATTAGTCGCCAAACCCACTCGCTCCAGGTCATCTATAAGTCTTTGCTCGGTAAAGCCCCGCCTTATCTCAGCTCATTAGTCACCATAGCAACAACCAACCATAGCATGCGCTCCAGCAGGTATATCTCACTGGTCACCCCCAAAGCCAATTCCTCCTTTGGCCGCCTTTCCTTCCAGTTCTCTGCTGCCAATGACTGGAACGAACTGCAAAAATCACTGAAGCTGGAGACTCATATCTCCATCACTAACTTTAAGCATCAGCTGTCAGAGCAGCTTACCGATCACTGCACCTGTACATAGCTCATCTGTAAATAGCCCATCCAACTACCTCATCCCCATACTGTATTTATTTATTTGCTCATTTGAAACCCAGTATCTCTACTTGCATATTAATCTTCTGCACATCTATCACTCCAGTGTTTAATTGCTAAACTGTAATTACTTCGCCACTACGGCCTATTTATTTCCTTACCTCCCTACTCTTACTTCATCTGCACACACTGTATATATACTTTTCTATTGTGTTATTGACTATATGTGTGTCTGTCTCTGTGTGCCTATCTGTAGATCTGTCTGTGTCTCTCTGTCTGTGTGTCTACATGTGTCTGTCTGTGTCCGTCTCTGTCTGTGTCCGTCTCTGTCCGTGTCCGTCTCTGTCCGTGTCCGTCTCTGTCCGTGTCCGTCTCTGTCCGTGTCCGTCTCTGTCCGTGTCCGTCTCTGTCCGTGTCCGTCTCTGTCCGTGTCCGTCTCTGTCCGTGTCCGTCTCTGTCCGTGTCCGTCTCTGTCCGTGTCCGTCTCTGTCCGTGTCCGTCTCTGTCCGTGTCCGTCTCTGTCCGTGTCCGTCTCTGTCCGTGTCCGTCTCTGTCCGTGTCCGTCTCTGTCCGTGTCCGTCTCTGTCCGTGTCCGTCTCTGTCCGTGTCCGTCTCTGTCCGTGTCCGTCTCTGTCCGTGTCCGTCTCTGTCCGTGTCCGTCTCTGTCCGTGTCCGTCTCTGTCCGTGTCCGTCTCTGTCCGTGTCCGTCTCTGTCCGTGTCCGTCTCTGTCCGTGTCCGTCTCTGTCCGTGTCCGTCTCTGTCCGTGTCCGTCTCTGTCCGTGTCCGTCTCTGTCCGTGTCCGTCCGTCTCTGTGTCCGTCCGTCTCTGTGTCCGTCCGTCTCTGTGTCCGTCCGTCTCTGTGTCCGTCCGTCTCTGTGTCCGTCCGTCTCTGTGTCCGTCCGTCTGTGTGTGTCCGTCCGTCTGTGTGTGTCCGTCCGTCTCTGTGTGCGTCCGTCCGTCTCTGTGTGCGTCCGTCCGTCTGTGTGTCCGTCCGTCTCTGTGTGTCCGTCCGTCTCTGTGTGTCCGTCCGTCTCTGTGTGTCCGTCCGTCTCTGTGTGTCCGTCCGTCTCTGTGTGTCCGTCCGTCTCTGTGTGCGTCCGTCTCTGTGTGCGTCCGTCTCTGTGTGTGTCCGTCTCTGTGTGTGTCCGTCTCTGTGTGTGTGCATGTGTACCTGTTCGAATATCTCGGGGGTATATTTGGGGGGGAATGCGGGAGGGGGAGGGGGTGTGGCTCGTCCGTTGTCATGGCAGGCAGGAGGGATGGTGTTGACTGTCCTCCCCGTGTTGTAGTTGCACTCCAACGTATAGCTGTAATAGATAACCATAATATATACAGTACCAGTCAAAAGTTTTCTACATTGTAGAATAATAGTGAAAACATCAAAACTATGAAACAACACATATGGAACCATGTAGTAACCAAAAAAAGTGTTCAACAAATCACAAATATATTTTATACTTGAGATTCTTCAAAGTAGCCACTCTTTGCCTTGACGACAGCTTTGCACACTCTTGGCATTCTCTCAACCAGCTTCATGAGGTAGTCACCTGGAATGCATTTCAATTCACAGGTGTGCTTGTGAAAAGTTCATTTGTGGAATTTCTTTCCTTCTAAATGCATTTGAGCCAATCAGTTGTGTTGTGACAAGGTAGGGGTGGTATACAGAAGATAGCCCTATTTGGTAAAAGACCAAGTCCATATTATGGCAGAAACAGCTCAAATAAGCAAAGAACAACGACAGTCCATCATTACTTTAAGACATGAAGGTCAGTCAATTCGGAATATATTATATATATTCAAATACAATAAATATTTGTTCACACTTTTATAGTTACATGATTCCACGTGTGTTATTTCATAGTTTTTGTCTTCACTATTATTCTACAATGTAGAAATTAGTAATAAAATGTAATTAAAATTGAATGAGTTGGTGTTCTAAAATCTTTGGTAGTATACATATAATTATACAGTGCCAGTCAAAGGTTTGGACACGCCTACTCATTCAAGGTTGTTTTTTTACATTGTTTTTCATGGTCTTTCGTTTCCTTTTGGCAAACTCCAAGTGGGATGTGCCTTCTACTGAGGAGTGGCTTCCGGCTGGCCACTCTACCAAAGTTTTCAGACCCCTTGACTTTTCCACATTTTCTTACGTTACAGCCTTATTCTCAAATGGATTGAATAGTTTTTTCCCCTCATCAATCTACACACAATGTCCCATAATGACAAAGCAAAAAAAGGTTTTTAGACATTTTTACAAATGTATATTAACATAATAAAACTGAAATATCACATTTACATAATTATTCAGACCATTTACTCCTTTGGCATCTTTGGCAGAAATTAAAGCCTGGAGTCTTCTTGGGTTTGACGCTACAAGCTTGGCACACCTGTATTTGGGGAGTTTCTCCCATTCTTCTCTGCAGATCCACTCAAACTGTCAGGTCGGATGGGGAGCATCGCTGCGCAGTTATTTTCAGGTCTCTCCAGACATGTTCGATCAGGTTCAAGTCCTGGCTCTAGCTGAGCCACTCAAGGATAGTCAGAGACTTGTCCCGAAGCCAATCTTGTGTTGTCTTGGCTGTGTGCTTCGGGTCGTAGTCCTGTTGGAAGGTGACCCTTCACCCATGTCTGAGGTCCTGAGTGCTCTGGAACAGGTTTTCATCAAGGATCTCTCTGTACTTTGCTCTATTCATCTTTGCCTCAATCCTGACTAGTCTCCCGGTCCCTGCCACTGAAAAACATCCCGACAGCATGATGCTGTCACCACCATGCTTCACCGTAGGGATGATGCAAGGATTCCTCCAGACGTGACGCTTGGCATTCAGGTCAAAGAGTTCAATCTTGGTTCAATCTTCCGTCTGGCCACTCTCCTGATTGGTGGAGTGCTGCAGAGAAGGTTGTCCTTCTGGAAGGTTATCCCATTCACAGAGGAACTCTGGAGCTCTGTCAGAGTGACCATCAGGTTCTTGATCACCACCCTGACCAAGGCACATCTCCCAGATTGCTTAGTTTGGCCAGGCAGCCAGCTCTAGGAAGAGTCTTGGTGGTTTCTTCCATTTAAGAATGATGGAGGCCACTGTGTTCTTTGGTACCCTTCCCCAGATCTGTGCCTCGACACCATCCTGTCTCGGGAGCTCTATGGACAATTCCTTCAACCTCATTGCTTGGTTTTTGCTCTGACATGCACTGTCAACTGTGGGACCTTATATAGACAGGTGTGTCTTTCCAAATCATGTCCAATCAATTGAATTTACCACAGGTGGACTCCAATCAAGCTGTAGAAACCTCTCAATGATGATCAATGGAAACAGGATGCACCTGAGCTCAATTTCAAGTCTCATAGTAAAGGGTCTGAATATTTATGTAAATCTGTTTTGTATTTTTAATAAATGTGAGAAAAACATTTTTAAACCTGGTTTCACTTTGTCATTATGCTGTATATTATGTAGATTGATGAGAAAGATATACATTTCATCCATTTTAGAATAAGGCTATAACTAGGGATGCCGATATTAGCTAAAAATGACAACATCGATATCGGCCCGATGTCTAGTTTAACGGCGATGTTAAAAACCAATGTCAAAGCTACCGTGATTACCCATATAACGTAGGTACATGACGTAATGACACCCCGTAAAATGTTGCGCTATACGTTCAACACAGCATCCCTAACCTCGCCCACAATGTCTGCTGTGTGGATCGAGTAGTCAACAAGTCCAGTAGTCATTTCAGCGAGACAACTCAAAGGCAAATCCATTAACACCAAGATAATGGAATTCAATGCCCTTGATAATCAACCGTTCTCTGTCGTGGTGGTGATGTTATCTTTCGCCGACTGGTCGAGCACCGTTACATACTACAAAGTGGGCTATTTTTCAGATGTTGGCCTACTGGAGTTACACAGTAATAGCGTCACTGCTATTAGCTTCACCACATACATACTATGGAACGCAGCTTGGGTCTTTGCGTGTCAAAAAATATACAGTAGCACTGTCAAAGCTGTACAAGAAACATCTGCAAACAAGCAAACACCACTAACGATGTGTTTACAATACCGCGTTGAAGCATCATTTGTTCGACCGCAACTTCTGGGGTAGCTAGCTAGCTTTAGTTTGATACCTAGCTAGCACCAATACAACCAGCCTGAAAACAATGACAAGTAGAAACTGCAGTCATTTCATTATTCTTAGCAATGATTTAGGAATCCTTGTGAGTAAGTATTAGCTAGGTAGCCACTTGTTGTTCGCCTGTTGAAATTGAACTTCAGTTCATGAAAATAAATAGCTAGCCAGCTACTTAACCCTGTTGCCCAAAGCCAATAGCCTTGGTTTCATGCATGTTAACATTAGAAGCCTCCTCCCTAAGTTTGTTCTATTCACTGCTTTAGCACACTCTGCCAACCCGGATGTTCTAGCTGTGTCTGAATCCTGGCTTAGGAAGACCACCAACAATTCAGAAATTTTAATTCCAAACTACAACATTTTCAGACAAGATAGAACTGCCAAAGGGGCGGTGTTGCAATCTACTGCAAAGATAGCCTGCAGAGTTCTGTCCTACTATCCAGGTCTGTACCCAAACAATTTGAACTTCTACTTTTAAAAATCCACCTCTCTAAAAACAAGTCTCTCACCGTTGCCGCCTGCTATAGATCACCCTCTGCCCCAGCTGTGCTCTGGACACCATATGTGAACTGATTGCCCCCCATCTATCTTCAGAGTTCGTGCTGCTAGGCGACCTAAACTGGAACATGCTTAACACCCCAGCCATCCTACAATCTAAACTTGATGCCCTCAATCTCACACAAATGATCAATGAACCTACCAGGTACCTCCCCAAAGCCTTAAACACGGGCACCCTCATAGATATCATCCTAACCAACTTCCCCTCTAAATACACCTCTGCTGTCTTCAACCAAGATCTCAGCGATCACTGCCTCATTGCCTGCATCCGTAACGGGTCAGCGGTCAAACGACCTCCACTCATCACTGTAAAACGCTCCCTGAAACACTTCTGCGAGCAGGCCTTTCTAATCGACCTGGCCGGGGTATCCTGGAAGGATATTGATCTCATTCCGTCAGTAGAGGATGCCTGGACATTTAAAAAAAAATGCCTTCCTAACCATCTTAAATAAACATGCCCCATTCAAGAAATTTAGAACCAGGAACAGATATAGCCCTTGGTTCTCCCCAGACCTGACTGCCCTTAACCAACACAAAAACATCCTATGGCGTTCTGCATTAGCATCGAACAGCCCCCGTGATATGCAGCTGTTCAGGGAAGCTAGAAACCATTATACACAGGCAGTTAGAAAAGCCAAGGCTAGCTTTTTCAAGCAGAACTTTGCTTCCTGCAACACTAACTCAAAAAAGTTCTGGGACACTGTAAAGTCCATGGAGAATAAGAACACCTCCTCCCAGCTGCCCACCGCACTGAAGATAGGAAACACTGTCACCACTGATAAATCCACCATAATTGAGAATTTCAATAAGCATTTTTCTACGGCTGGCCATGCTTTCCACCTGGCTACTCCTACCCCGGACAACAGCACTGCACCCCCAACAGCAACTCGCCCAAGCCTTCCCCATTTCTCCTTCTCCCAAATCCATTCAGCTGATGTTCTGAAAGAGCTGCAAAATCTGGACCCCTACAAATCAGCCGGGCTAGACAATCTGGACCCTTTCTTTCTAAAATTATCTGCCGAAATTGTTGCCACCCCTATTACTAGCCTGTTCAACCTCTCTTTCGTGTCGTCTGAGATTCCCAAAGATTGGAAAGCAGCTGCGGTCATCCCCCTCTTCAAAGGGGGGGACACTCTTGACCCAAACTGCTACAGACCTATATCTATCCTCCCGTGCCTTTCTAAGGTCTTCGAAAGCCAAGTCAACAAACAGATTACCGACCATTTCAAAATCTCACCATACCTTCTCTGCTATGCAATCTGGTTTCAGAGCTGGTCATGGGTGCACCTCAGCCACGCTCAAGGTCCTAAACGATATCTTAACCGCCATCGATAAGAAACATTACTGTGCAGCCGTATTCATTGATCTGGCCAAGGCTTTCGACTCTGTCAATCACCATATCCTCATCGGCAGACTCGACAGCCTTGGTTTCTCAAATGATTGCCTCGCCTGGTTCACCAACTACTTCTCTGATAGAGTTCAGTGTGTCAAATCGGAGGGTCTGCTGTCCGGACCTCTGGCAGTCTATGGGGGTGCCACAGGGTTCAATTCTTGGACCGACTCTCTTCTCTGTATACATCAATGAGGTCGCTCTTGCTGCTGGTGAGTCCCTGATCCACCTCTACGCAGACGACACCATTCTGTATACTTCCGGCCCTTCTTTGGACACTGTGTTAACAACCCTCCAGGCAAGCTTCAATGCCATACAACTCTCCTTCCGTGGCCTCCAATTGCTCTTAAATACAAGTAAAACTAAATGCATGCTCTTCAACCGATCGCTACCTGCACCTACCCGCCTGTCCAACATCACTACTCTGGACGGCTCTGACTTAGAATACGTGGACAACTACAAATACTTAGGTGTCTGGTTAGACTGTAAACTCTCCTTCCAGACCCATATCAAACATCTCCAATCCAAAGTTAAATCTAGAATTGGCTTCCTATTTCGCAACAAAGCATCCTTCACTCATGCTGCCAAACATACCCATGTAAAACTGACCATCCTACCAATCCTAGACTTTGGCGATGTCATTTACAAAATAGCCTCCAATACCCTACTCAACAAATTGGATGCAGTCTATCACAGTGCAATCCGTTTTATCACCAAAGCCCCATATGCTACCCACCATTGCGACCTGTACGCTCTCGTTGGCTGGCCCTCGCTTCATACTCGTCGCCAAACCCACTGGCTCCATGTCATCTACAAGACCCTGCTAGGTAAAGTCCCCCCTTATCTCAGCTCGCTGGTCACCATAGCATCTCCCACCTGTAGCACACGCTCCAGCAGGTATATCTCTCTAGTCACCCCCAAAACCAATTCTTTCTTTGGCCGCCTCTCCTTACAGTTCTCTGCTGCCAATGACTGGAACGAACTACAAAAATCTCTGAAACTGGAAACACTTATCTCCCTCACTAGCTTTAAGCACCAACTGTCAGAGCAGCTCACAGATTACTGCACCTGTACATAGCCCACCTATAATTTAGCCCAAACAACTACCTCTTTCCCAACTGTATTTAATTTTAATTTATTTATTGATTTTGCTCCTTTGCACCCCATTATTTTTATTTCTACTTTGCACATTCTTCCATTGCAAAACTACCATTCCAGTACTTTACTTGCTATATTGTATTTACTTTGCCATCATGGCCTTTTTTGCCTTTACCTCCCTTCTCACCTCATTTGCTCACATTGTATATAGACTTGTTTATACTGCATTATTGACTGTATGTTTGTTTTACTCCATGTGTAACTCTGTGTCGTTGTATCTGTCGAACTGCTTTGCTTTATCTTGGCCAGGTCGCAATTGTAAATGAGAACTTGTTCTCAACTTGCCTACCTGGTTAAATAAAGGTAAAAAAATAATAATAATAATAAAAAATATATATATATTTTTATAAACAGCCAGATAGCTTCATCTGGCTAGTGAGGCTCGACCGGACCGGGTTATGTGTTGTGAAGCTAGCCACAATAAGGATTAGGCACAATAGTGGAATTTGCAGTTTGCCTTCGAAATAAAAGTAGGCCATTGACAGTGATGCAAATGAATACAAATAGTAGAATTATGCAATACTTTTATTTTGAAGGCTAACCGCAAAGTCCACTATTGTGGATAATCCTTATTGTGGCTAGCTTCACATAGATGGGTCCGACCACCATTAATCAAATAAGAACTGTCTTATAAATTAGGGTTATTTAGATGACAGCTACCTATATAGTTAGCTAGCTACCTATAGCTACTGAAACAGGTTATGGTGTGTTAGAAACGTCAAAGTGTTATTTCACGTCTATCTTTTTTAACGTGCAAAGACCCAAACGGCGTTCCATAGAAATCCTGGTTGAGAATGAAACGACTGAACAAATTAACCACAAAACAGCACATCAAGTAAGTGAAAGAAATAGGTTTTGATGATGTTTTACTGGTAATGGGGACATAAGGAAATGCCAACAAATTTTTTGGTCAGTGTGTGTGTGTGTGTGAGTATGTTTGTGCGCCGTCCTATGATGGGACTCCAAATCACGGCTGGATGTGATACAGCCTGGATTCGAACCAGGGACTGTTGTGACGCCACTTGCGCTGAGATGCAGTGCCTTAGACCTCTGCGTCCATGTGTGTGTTAACTATTTAACTGAACTAGAATGCTTAAAAGGCCGCCACATTTTTAATATTGGTTAAATGGTAACATTTCTTTTGGTCAAAAATGTCATATCACTGCATCACTACCTGAAACGTAACAAAATGTCATATCACTGCATCACTACCTGAAACGTAACAAAATGTGGAAAAAGTCAATGGGTCTGATGACTTTCCGAATACACTGTATATAATAATTACACAGTTTACAAAACATTAAGAACACCTCCCTAATATTGAGATGTACCATTTTTTTGTCCTCAGAATAGCCTCAATTCGTCAGGACATAGACTCTGCAAGGTGTCTAAAGCGTTCCAGAGGGATGCTGGCCCATGTTGACTCCAATGCTTCCCACAGTTGTGTCAAGTTGGTTGGATGTCCTTTGGGTGGTGGACCATTCTTGATGTACACTCAGTATATAACCATAATATATATATATACATACAGTCATGACCCAAATTGTCACCATTAATAAACATGAGCAAAAAAGACTGTATAAAATAAAATAAATAATTCAAATACTAATCTAAAGAAAATATATATTTTTTAAATTAGAAAGAAGTTAGGGGTCAAAATTATTGCCACCTGTTTTCAATACTCTAGCACCTTCACCTCGAGAGGATAACGGCACTGAGCCTTTTTCTACAATGTTTTATGAGATTGGAGAACACATTGGGATGAATCTTAAGACCATTCCTCCATACAGAATCTGTTCAGATCCTTGAATCTGTTCTTATGGACTGTCCTTCAAACCACAGGTTTTCAATGGGGTTCAAGTCTGGAGACTTGGGGTTATTGTCCTGATGGAAGATCCACTTGCGGCCAAGTTTCAGCCTCCTGGCAGAGGCAACCAGGTCTTTGGCTAAAATGTCCTGGTACTGGGTAAAGATAATGATGCTGTTGACCTTAACAAGGCCCCCAGGACGAGAGGAAGGTAAACAGCCCCATAACATCAAAGACCACCAGACTTTACAGTAGGTACGGGGTTCTGTTCTGCTTATCACATCCTTCTATCGACGCTAAACCCACCAGACTTTACAGTAGGTACGGGGTTCTGTTCTGCTTATCACATCCTTCTATCGACGCTAAACCCACCACCAGACTTTACAGTAGGTACAGGGTTCTGTTCTGCTTATCACATCCTTCTATCAACGCTAAACCCACCAGACTTTACAGTAGGTACGGGGTTCTGTTCTGCTTATCACATCCTTCTATCGACGCTAAACCCACCAGACTTTACAGTAGGTACGGGGTTCTGTTCTGCTTATCACATCCTTCTATCGACGCTAAACCCACCACCAGACTTTACAGTAGGTACGGGGTTCTGTTCTGTTTATCACATCCTTCTATCGACGCTAAACCCACCAGACTTTACAGTAGGTTCGGGGTTCTGTTCTGCTTATCACATCCTTCTATCGACGCTAAACTCGCCACTGATGTCGGTCGCCAAAGAGCTCTTACATCTGAGCATAGTACCGGTTCCAATCCAATTACGATCGTCAAACTCCAGGCTTTTACATTTGTTGGATTACACAAAGCTGCGTAGTGATATTACCTGTGTAGTAGTCCTATAGCTTTGTGTGTAGTGATATTACCTGTGTAGTAGTCCTATAGCTTTGTGCGTAGTGATATTACCTGTGTAGTAGTCCTATAGCTTTGTGCGTAGTGATATTACCTGTGTAGTAGTCCTATAGCTTTGTGCGTGGTGATATTACCTGTGTAGTAGTCCTATAGCTTTGTGCGTAGTGATATTACCTGTGTAGTAGTCCTATAGCTTTGTGCGTAGTGATATTACCTGTGTAGTAGTCCTATAGCTTTGTGCGTAGTGATATTACCTGTGTAGTAGTCCTATAGCTTTGTGCGTAGTGATATTACCTGTGTAGTAGTCCTATAGCTTTGTGCGTAGTGATATTACCTGTGTAGTAGTCCTATAGCTTTGTGCATGGCCACGCGTCCACTGCCCTCTTTGCTCTGACCGTCTCTCTTGTCGCGGGCGTACATGTTCTTCTCGGAGAAGTTACAACCATGGAAGTCAAAGTGGGCGGAGTTCACAGCTATCAGTTTAGGGTATAACATGTTCTCCACCTACATGCAGACAGACACAGACACACACACACACACACGTCAGCATTAAGGTACCTAACAAGACCATGTAGGGGATTTTCGGGGGCACGAATGCCGTAACACATGTTTCCCAGAGCTCCGCCAAGTTGTGACAAACTTGATTTAATATCGAGCAGTGTAATATATTGTTTAATTAATGTCACTTTACTAAGTACTATTTACATAGTTTCATATCTCTTTGCTCTTCTGAATGTTAATAATGGCTGTGAATTGCTGAACGGAAGATTGCTAAAGTAGGCCGCAGCAAAGCCTTGGATTTTCCTGAACGAGCTACCAACTGGAGAGGCGGGCATATTTGTCTGCTCCTGACAGTTTCGGTTGCCTTGAACGACAGAATATCCGAAGCAAGGTTTTTCATCTCTTTTGTCTTTGTACAGTGAAAGAAGTGAAAGTGTTTTTGTCATGTGCCCCAAATACAACAGGTGAAATGCTTCCTTACAGGCCCAACAGTGCCATTTGTAAATGAAAGAAAAAAGGTATTAGGTGAACAATAGATAAGTAAAGAAATAAAAACAACAGTAAAATGCTGTGAATAATAACAGTATGCTCTCAATGTTGCAGCTGTAGAACCTTTTGAGGATCTGAGGACCCATGCCCATGCCAAATCTTTTTAGTTTCCTGAGGGGGAATAGGCTTTGTTGTGCCCTCTTTACGACTGTCTTGGTGTGTTTGGACCATTGTAGTTTGTTGGTGATGAGGACACCAAGGAACTTGAAGCTCTCAACCTGCTCCACTACAGCCCTGTCGATGAGAATGGGGGCGTGCTCGGTCCTGCCTTTCCTGATGCCCACAATCATCTCTTTAGTCTTGGATACGTTGAGGGATAGGTTGTTATTCTAGCACCACCTGGCCAGGTCGCCGGCCTCCTCCCTATAAGCTGTCTCGTCGTTGTCGGTTTGGTTAGGGTTAGGGGTTGACACTGTTGTGTCGTCGGCAGACTTAATGATGGTGTTGGAGTCGTGCCTGGCCACGCAGTCATGGGTGAACAGGGAGTACAGGAGGGGACTGAGCACGCACCCCTGAAGGGCTCCAGTGTTGAGGATCAGTGTGTCAAATGTGTTGTTACCTACCCTTACCACCTGGTGGTGGCCGGTCGGGAAGTCCAGGATCCAGTTGCAGAAGCCGGTGTTTAGTCCCACGGTCCTTAGCTTATTGATGAGCTTTGAGGGCACTATAGTGTTGAACGCTGAGACGTAGTCAATGAATAGAATTCTCACCTAGGTGTTCCTTTTGTCCAGGTGGGAAAGGGCAGTGTGGAGTGCAATAGAGATTGCATCATCAGTGGATCTGTTTGGCGGTATGCAAATTGGAGTGGGTCCAGAGTTTCTGGGATAATGGTGTTGATGTGAGCCATGACCATGGCCTTTTAAAGCACTTCATGGCTATGAACGTGTGTATTAAGGGTCTGTAGTCATTTTGGCAGGTTGCCTTAGTGTTCTTGGGCACAGGGACTATGGTGGTCTACTTGAAACATGTTGGTATTACAGACTCAATCAGGGACATGTTGAAAATGTCAGTGAAGACACCTGCCAATTGGTCAGCACATGCCCAGAGCACACGTCCTGGTAATCCGTCTGGCCCCGCGGCCTTGTGAATGTTGACCTGTTTAAAGGTCTTACTCACGTCGGCTACGGAGAGCGTGATCACACAGTCATCCAGAACAGCTGATGCTTTCATGCATGCCTCAGTGTTGCTTGCCTCGAAGCGAGCATAGCAGTAATTTAGCTAATCTTGTAGGCTCGTGTGACTGGGCAGCTCGCGGCTGTCCTTCCCTTTGTATTCTGTAATAGTTTGCAAGCCCTGCCACATAAGATGAACGTCGGAGCCGGTGTAGTACGATTCAATCTTATCCCTGTATTGGCGCTTTGCCTGTTTGATGGTTCGTCGGAGGGCATAGCAGGATTTCTTATAAACTTCCGTGTTAGAGTCCCGCAGCTTGAAAGCGACAGCTCTACCCTTCAGTTCAGTGCGAATGTTGCCTGTAATCCATGGCTTCTGGTTGGGGTATGTACGTACAGTCACTGTGGGGATGATGTCCTCGATGCACTTATTGATAAAGCCAGTGACTGATATGGTGTATTCCTCAATGTCATCGGAAGAATCCCAGAACATGTTCCAGTCTGTGATAGCAAAAACAGTCCTGTAGTTTAGCATCTGCTACATCTGACCATTTTTTTTATAGACCGAGTCACTGGTGCTTCGTGCTTTAATCTTTGCTTGTAAGCAGGAATCAGGAGGATAAAATTGTGGTCCGATTTACCAAATGGAGGGCGAGAGAGAGCTTTGTACACGTCTGTGTAGATTACAGGTGATCTAGAATGTTTATCCCTCTGGTTGCGCATTTAACATGTTGATAGAAATTAGGTAAAACTGATTTAAGTTTCCCTACATTAAAGTCTCCGGCCCCTAGGAGCGCCACCTCTGGGTGAGCGGTTTCCTCCAGTTTCCTGAGCTTATATTTCCTTATACAGTGCCTTGCGAAAGTATTCGGCCCCCTTGAACTTTGCGACCTTTTGCCACATTTCAGGCTTCAAACATAAAGATATAAAACTGTATTTTTTTGTGAAGAATCAACAACAAGTGGGACACAATCATGAAGTGGAACGACATTTATTGGATATTTCTAACTTTTTTAACAAATCAAAAACTGAAAAATTGGGCGTGCAAAATTATTCAGCCCCTTTACTTTCAGTGCAGCAAACTCTCTCCAGAAGTTCAGTGAGGATCTCTGAATGATCCAAAGTTGACCTAAATGACTAATGATGATAAATACAATCCACCTGTGTGTAATCAAGTCTCCGTATAAATGCACCTGCACTGTGATAGTCTCAGAGGTCCGTTAAAAGCGCAGAGAGCATCATGAAGAACAAGGAACACACCAGGCAGGTCCGAGATACTGTTGTGAAGAAGTTTAAAGCCGGATTTGGATACAAAAAGATTTCCCAAGCTTTAAACATCCCAAGGAGCACTGTGCAAGCGATAATATTGAAATGGAAGGAGTATCAGACCACTGCAAATCTACCAAGACCTGGCCATCCCTCTAAACTTTCAGCTCATACAAGGAGAAGACTGATCAGAGATGCAGCCAAGAGGCCCATGATCACGCTGGATGAACTGCAGAGATCTACAGCTGAGGTGGGAGACTCTGTCCATAGGACAACAATCAGTCGTATATTGCACAAATCTGGCCTTTATGGAAGAGTGGCAAGAAGAAAGCCATTTCTTCAAGATATGTGTCTTAAAGTGTCGTTTAAAGTTTGCCACAAGCCACCTGGGAGACACACCAAACATGTGGAAGAAGGTGCTCTGGTCAGAAGAAACCAAAATTGAACTTTTTGGCAACAATGCAAAACGTTATGTTTGGCGTAAAAGCAACACAGCTCATCACCCTGAACACAGCATCCCCACTGTCAAACATGGTGGTGGCAGCATCATGGTTTGGGCCTGCTTTTCTTCAGCAGGGACAGGGAAGATGGTTAAAATTTATGGGAAGATGGATGGAGCCAAATACAGGACCATTCTGGAAGAAAACCTGATGGAGTCTGCAAAAGACCTGAGACTGGGACGGAGATTTGTCTTCCAACAAGACAATGATCCAAAACATAAAGCAAAATCTACAATGGAATGGTTCAAAAATAAACATATCCAGGTGTTAGAATGGCCAAGTCAAAGTCCAGACCTGAATCCAATCGAGAATCTGTGGAAAGAACTGAAAACTGCTGTTCACAAATGCTCTCCATCCAACCTCACTGAGCTCGAGCTGTTTTGCAAGGAGGAATGGAAAATAATTTCAGTCTCTCGATGTGCAAAACTGATAGAGACATACCCCAAGCGACTTACAGCTGTAATCGCAGCAAAAGGTGGCGCTACAAAGTATTAACTTAAGGGGGCTGAATAATTTTGCACGCCCAATTTTTCAGTTTTTGATTTATTAAAAAAGTTTGAAATATCCAATAAATGTCGTTCCACTTCATGATTGTGTCCCACATGTTGTTGATTCTTCACAAAAAAATACAGTTTTATATCTTTATGTTTGAAGCCTGAAATGTGGCAAAAGGTCGCAAAGTTCAAGGGGGCCGAATACTTTCGCAAGGCACTGTAACTAGCTACAAGCTATTTAGTCATTGTTAGCCACTGCTAGCGGCTTTTACCTTTTACCTTCTGCACAGCCAGACAGTTTTTTTAACCTGGATAATACTCGCCAGTCTACCTTCCCTGCCCCCTGGACACTGATCACTTGGCTACATAGCTGATGCATGCTGGACTGTCCATTAATCACAGTACTCCATTCTCCTTGTTTATGTTTTATCTGTCGGCCCCAGCCGCACTCAGGCTCTGTGTGTAGTTAATCAGACCCTCCCTGCCTAGTCAACGCCATTTTACCTGCTGTTGTTGTGCTAGCTGATTAGCTGTTGTTGTCTCACCTCCTGTTTTAGCTACTGTTTTAGCTAGCTCTCCCAATTCAACACCAATGCCTCGCTGTATGTCTCTCTCAAATGTCAACATGCCTTGTATACTGTTGTTCAGGTTAGTTATCATTGTTTTAGTTTACAATGGAGCCCCTAGTTCCACCCTTCATACCCCTGATACCTCCTTTGTCCCACCTCCCACACATGCGGTGACCTCACCCATTACAACCAGCATGTCCAGTGATACAACCTCTCTCATCATCACCCAGTGCCTGGGCTTACCTCCGCTGTACCCGCACCCCACCATACCCCTGTCTGCGCATTATGCCCTGAATATATTCTACCCAGAAATCTGCTCCTTTTATTCTCTGTCCCCAACGCTCTAGGCGACCAGTTTTGATAGCCTTTAGCCGCACCCTCATTCTACTCCTCCTCTGTTCCATGGGTGATGTGGAGGTAAACCCAGGCCCTGCATGTCCCTAGGCACCCTCATTTGTTGACTTCTGTAATCGAAAAAGCCTTGGTTTCATGCATGTCAACATCAGAAGCCTCCTCCCTAAGTTTGTTTTACTCACTGCTTTAGCACACTCTGCTAACCCTGATGTCCTTGCCGTGTCTGAATCCTGGCTCAGGAAGACCACCAAGAATTCTGAGATTTCCATACCCAACTATAACATCTTCCGTCAAGATAGAACTGCCAAAGGGGGAGGAGTTGCAGTTTACTGCAGAGATAGCCTGCAAAGTAATGTCATACTTTCCAGGTCCATACCCAAACAGTTCGAACTACTAATTTTGAAAATTACTCTCTCCAGAAATAAGTCTCTCACTGTTGCCGCCTGCTACCGACCCCCTCAGCTCCCAGCTGTGCCCTGGACACCATTTGTGAATTGATCGCCCCCCATCTAGCTTCAGAGTTTGTTCTGTTAGGTGACCTAAACTGGGATATGCTTAACACCCCGGCAGTCCTACAATCTAAGCTAGATGCCCTCAATCTCACACAAATCATCAAGGAACCCACCAGGTACAACCCTAAATCTGTAAACAAGGGCACCCTCATAGACGTCATCCTGACCAACTGGCCCTCCAAATACACCTCTGCTGTCTTCAACCAGGATCTCAGCGATCACTGCCTCATTGCCTGTATCCGCAGTCAAACGACCACCCCTCATCACTGTCAAACGCTCCCTAAATCACTTCTGTGAGCAGGCCTTTCTAATCGACCTGGCCCGGGTATCCTGGAAGGACATTGACCTCATCCCGTCAGTTGAGGATGCCTGGTCATTCTTTAAAAGCAACTTGCTCACCATTTTAGATAAGCATGCTCCGTAAAAAAAATGCTGAACTAAGAACAGATATAGCCCCTGGTTCACTCCAGACCTGACTGCCCTCGACCAGCACAAAAAACATCCTGTGGCGGACTGCAATAGCATCGAATAGTCCCCGCGATATGCAACTGTTCAGGGAAGTCAGGAACCAATACACGCAGTCAGTCAAGAAAGCTAAGGCCAGCTTCTTCAGGCAGAAGTTTGCATCCTGTAGCACCAACTCCAAAAAGTTCTGGGACACTGAAGTCCATGGAGAACAAGAGCACCTCCTCCCAGCTGCCCACTGCACTGAGGCTAGGTAACACGGTCACCACCGATAAATCCATGATTATCGAAAACTTCAACAAGCATTTCTCAACGGCTGGCCATGCCTTCCGCCTGGCTACTCCAACCTCGGCCAACAGCTCCGCCCCCCACGCAGCTACTTGCCCAAGCCTCTCCAGGTTCTCCTTTACCCAAATCCAGATAGCAGATGTTCTGAAAGAGCTGCAAAACCTGGACCCGTACAAATCAGCTGGGCTTGACAATCTGGACCCTCTATTTCTGAAACTATCCGCCGCCATTGTCGCAACCCCTATTACCAGCCTGTTCAACCTCTCTTTCATATCGTCTGAGATCCCCAAGGATTGGAAAGCTACCGCAGTCATCCCCCTCTTCAAAGGGGGAGACACCCTGGACCCAAACTGTTACAGACCTATATCCATCCTGCCCTGCCTATCTAAGGTCTTCGAAAGCCAAGTCAACAAACAGGTCACTGACCATCTCGAATCCCACCGTACCTTCTCCGCTGTGCAATCTGGTTTCCGAGCCGGTCACAGGTGCACCTCAGCCACGCTCAAGGTACTAAACGATATCATAATCGCCATCGATAAAAGACAGTACTGTGCAGCCGTCTTCATCGACCTTGCCAAGACTTTCGACTCTGTCAATCACCATATTCTTTCGGCAGACTCAGTAGCCTCGGTTTTTCGGATGATTGCCTTGCCTGGTTCACCAATGACTTTGCAGACAGAATTCATTGTGTCAAATCGGAGGGCATGCTGTCCGGTCCTCTGGCAGTCTCTATGGGGGTGCCACAGGGTTCAATTCTCGGGCTGACTCTTTTCTCTGTATATATCAATGATGTTGCTCTTGCTGCGGGCGATTCCCTGATCCACCTCTACGCAGACGACACCATTCTATATACTTCCGGCCCGTCCTTGGACACTGTGCTATCTAACCTCCAAACGAGCTTCAATGCCATACAACACTCCTTCCGTGGCCTCCAACTGCCCTTAAACGCTAGTAAAACCAAATGCATGCTTTTCAACCGTTCGCTGCCTGCACCCGCACGCCTGACCAGCATCACCACCCTGGATGGTTCCGACCTTGAATATGTGGACATCTATAAGTACCTAGGTGTCTGGCTAGACTGTAAACTCTCCTTCCAGACTCATATCAAACATCTCCAATCGAAAATCAAGTCAAGAGTCGGCTTTCTATTCCGCAACAAAGCCTCCTTCACTCACGCCGCCAAACTTACCCTAGTAAAACTAACTATCCTACCGATCCTCGACTTCGGCGATGTCATCTACAAAATTGCTTCCAACACTCTACTCAGCAAACTGGATGCAGTTTATCACAGTGCCATCCGTTTCGTCACTAAAGCACCTTATACCACCCACCACTGCGACTTGTATGCTCTAGTCGGCTGACCCTCGCTACATATTCGTCGCCAGACCCACTGGCTCCAGGTCATCTACAAGTCCATGCTAGGTAAAGCTCCGCCTTATCTCAGTTCACTGGTCACGATGGCAACACCCATCCGTAGCACGCGCTCCAGCAGGTGTATCTCACTGATCATCCCTAAAGCCAACACCTCATTTGGCCGCCTTTCGTTCCAGTTCTCTGCTGCCTGTGACTGGAACGAATTGCAAAAATCGCTGAAGTTGGAGACTTTTATTTCCCTCACCAACTTCAAACATCTGCTATCTGAGCAGCCAACCGATCGCTGCAGCTGTACATAGTCTATCGGTAAATAGCCCACCCATTTTTACCTACCTCATCCCCATACTGTTTTTATTTATTTACTTTTCTGCTCTTTTGCACACCAATATCTCTACCTGTACATGACCATCTGATCATTTATCACTCCAGTGTTAATCTGCAAAATTAGGTAGGTAGGCTAGTTGAGAACACCTTTATTTAACCAGGTAGGCTAGTTGAGAACACCTTTATTTAAACAGGTAGGCTAGTTGAGAACACCTTTATTTAACCAGGTAGGCTAGTTGAGAACACCTTTATTTAACCAGGTAGGCTAGTTGAGAACAAGTTCTCATTTATACAACTGTGACCTGGCCAAGATAAAGCAAAGCAGTGCGACACAAACAACAACACAGAGTTACACATGGAATAAACAAACGTACGGTCAATAACACAATAGAAATAGTGTGCAAATGAGGTAGGATTAGGGAGGTAAGGCAATAAATAGGCCGTAGTGGAGAAATAATTACAATATAGCAATTAAACACTGGAGTGGTAGATGTGAAGAAGATCAGTGTGTAAGTAGAGATACTGGGGTGCAAAGGAGCAAAATAAATCAAATAAATAACAGTATGGGGATGAGGTAGTTGGATGGGCTATTTATAGATGGGCTACGTACATGTGCAGTGATTTGTGAGCTGCTCTGACAGCTGGTGCTTAAAGCTAGTGAGGGAGTTATGAGTCTCCAGCTTCAGTGATTTTTGCAATTTGTTCCAGTCATTGGCAGCAGAGAACTGTAAGGAAAGGCGGCCAAAGGAGGAATTGGCTTTGGGGGTGACCAGTGAAATATACCTGCTGGAGCGTGTATTACGAGTGGGTGCTGCTATGGTGACCAGTGAGCTGAGATAAGGTGGGGCTTTACCTAGCAGAGACTTATAGATGACCTGGAGCCTCTTGAAGCTAGGGGGCACTATTTTTATGTTTGGAAAAATAACATTCCCAAAGTAGACAGCCTATTTCTCAGGACCAGATGCTAGAATATGCATATAATTGACAGCTTAGGATAGAAAACACTAAAGTTTCCTAAACTGTAAAAATATTGTCTGTGAGTATAACAGAACTGCAGGCAAAATCCCGAGAAAAATCGAATTTGGAAGTGACTCAATTATATATATATATATATTAGCAGCTATCAGAATCCCTCATTAGCAGCTATCAGAAACCCTCATTAGCAGCTATCAGAATCCCTCATTAGCAGCTATCAGAATCCCTCATTAGCAGCTATCAGAATCCCTCATTAGCAGCTATCAGAATCCCTCATCAGAATCCTTCATTAGCAGCTATCAGAAACCCTCATTAGCAGCTATCAGAATCCTTCATTAGCAGCTATCAGAATCCCTCATTAGCAGCTATCAGAATCCCTCATTAGCAGCTATCAGAATGCCTCATCAGAACCCCTCATTAGCAGCTATCAGAACCCCTCATTAGCAGTTATCAGAATCCCTCATTAGCAGCTATCAGAATCCCTCATTAGCAGCAATCCGAATCCCTCATTAGCAGCTATCAGAATCCCTCATTAGCAGCTATCAGAATCCCTCATTAGCAGCTATCAGAATCCCTCATTAGCAGCTATCAGAATCCCTCATTAGCAGCTATCAGAATCCCTCATTAGCAGCTATCAGAATCCCTCATCAGAACCCCTCATTAGCAGCTATCAGAACCCCTCATTAGCAGTTATCAGAATCCCTCATTAGCAGCTATCAGAATCCTTCATTAGCAGCTATCAGAATCCCTCATTAGCAGCTATCAGAATCCCTCATCAGAACCCCTCATTAGCAGCTATCAGAACCCCTCATTAGCAGCTATCAGAATCCCTCATCAGAACCCCTCATTAGCAGCTATCAGAACCCCTCATTAGCAGCTATCAGAACCCCTCATTAGCAGTTATCAGAATCCCTCATTAGCAGCTATCAGAATCCTTCATTAGCAGCTATCAGAATCCCTCATTAGCAGCTATCAGAAACCCTCATCAGAACCCCTCATTAGCAGCTATCAGAACCCCTCATTAGCAGCTATCAGAATCCCTCATCAGAATCCTTCATTAGCAGCTATCAGAATCCCTCATTAGCAGCTATCAGAATCCCTCATTAGCAGCTATCAGAATCCCTCATTAGAATCCTTCATTAGCAGCTATCAGAATCCTTCATTATCAGCTATCAGAATCCCTCATTAGCAGCTATCAGAATCCCTCATTAGCAGCTATCAGAATCCCTCATCAGAATCCCTCATTAGCAGCTATCAGAATCCTTCATTAGCAGCTATCAGAATCCTTCATCAGAATCCTTCATTAGCAGATATCAGAATCCCTCATTAGCAGCTATCAGAATCCCTCATTAGCAGCTATTAAAACCTTGTTGGTTCAGGATCTAGGTGATAGGTTTACTGATGATCCATTGGAAGATATTCTGTACCTTGTCCACCCCTCTTCTATTTGTGACAAACAGGGGTTGATCCATGATGATGCAGAAAAATTAATCCATGCTTTTGTCACTTCTAGGTTAGACTACTGCAATGCTCTACTTTCCGGCTACCCGGATAAAGCACTAAATAAACTTCAGTTAGTGCTAAATATGGCTGCTAGAATCCTGACTAGAACCAAAAAATGTGATCATATTACTCCAGTGCTAGCCTCTCTACACTGGCTTCCTGTCAAAGCAAGGGCTGATTTCAAGATTTTACTGCTAACCTACAAAACATTACATGGGCTTGCTCCTACCTATCTCTCTGATTTGGTCCTGCCGTACATACCTACATGTACGCTACGGTCACAAGACGCAGGCCTCCTAATTGTCACTAGAATATCTAAGCAAACAACTGGAGGCAGGGCTTTCTCCTATAGAGCTCCATTTTTATGGAACGGTCTGCCTACCCATGTCAGAGACGCAAACTCGGTCTCAACCTTTAAGTCTTTACTGAAGACTCATCTCTTCAGTGGGTCATATGATTGAGTGTAGTCTGGCCCAGGAGTGGGAAGGTGAACGGAAAGGCTCTGGAGCAACGAACCGCCCTTGCTGTCTCTGCCTGGCCGGTTCCCCTCTTCCCACTGGGATTCTCTGCCTCTAACCCTATTACAGGGGCCGAGTCACTGGCTTACTGGGGCTCTCTCATGCCGTCCCTGGAAGGGGTGCGTCACCTGAGTGGGTTGATTCACTGATGTGGTCATCCTGTCTGGGTTGGCGCCCCCCCTTGGGTTGTGCCATGGCGGAGATCTTTGTGGGCTATACTCAGCCTTGTCTCAGGATGGTAAGTTGGTGGTTGAAGATATCCCTCTAGTGGTGTGGGGGCTGTGCTTTGGCAAAGTGGGTGGGGTTATATACTTCCTGTTTGGCCCTGTCTGGGGGTGTCCTCGGATGGGGCCACAGTATCTCCTGACCCCTCCTGTCTCAGCCTCCAGTATTTATGCTGCAGTAGTTCATGTGTCGGGGGGCTAGGGTCAGTTTGTTATATCTGGAGTACACCCAGTCCACCTGACCGTGCTGCTGCTCCAGTTTCAACTGTTCTGCCTTATTATTATACGACCATGCTGGTCATTTATGAACATTTGAACATCTTGGCCATGTTCTGTTATAATCTCCACCCGGCACAGCCAGAAGAGGACGGCACACCCCACATAGCCTGGTTCCTCTCTAGGTTTCTTCCTAGGTTTTGGCCTTTCTAGGGAGTTTTTCCTAGCCACCGTGCTTCTACACCTGCATTGCTTGCTGTTTGGGGTTTTGGGCTGGTTTTCTGTACAGCACTTTGAGATATCAGCTGATGTACGAAGGGCTATATAAATACATTTGATTTGATTTGATCCAGTGCAAAATCCTCCACCCCACTCACTGGACGAAACTCTTTCTAAGATCTGATTTCGACCCTGTTTCCGACAGGCGTCGACAAGTTCCTGCTTCACTGATACATATGTTTTGGTCCTGTTCTTCTCTCCATGACTATTGGTCTGCCATCTCTGATAACATGTCTAAAGTATTACAGGTGGTTTGGTCTTACTGCCATGACATCATTATTACATCATTTATAACACTACCAAAACACACATCTGGCTTTGTAGCCTTTAATTTTACTACCTCTCCCCAGTCTCCCTCTCCCCAGTCTCCCTCTCCCCAGTCTCCCTCTCCCCAGTCTCCCTCTCCCCAGTCTCCCTCTCCCCAGTCTCCCTCTCCCCAGTCTCCCTCTCCCCAGTCTCCCTCTCCCCAGTCTCCCTCTCCCCAGTCTCCCTCTCCCCAGTCTCCCTCTCCCCAGTCTCCCTCTCCCCAGTCTCCCTCTCCCCAGTCTCCCTCTCCCCAGTCTCCCTCTCCCCAGTCTCCCTCTCCCCAGTCTCCCTCTCCCCAGTCTCCCTCTCCCCAGTCTCCCTCTCCCCAGTCTCCCTCTCCCCAGTCTCCCTCTCCCCAGCCTCTTCTGTGGATAAAAAATGTTTTACACTTTATTCAATTGGAGAAGATAAAATATACCCTACGGGGTTCTTCTGTCAATTTCTACCGAATAAGGCAACCTTTCTTTACCTATGTAGAGACACTGCAATTCCCCTATACTCTACATTCTCCCAAGTCCCCCTCTCCATGTCCCCCTCTCCCCTCCCCAGCTCTCTACCGGTCCATCTCCCCAAGTCCCCCCCCTCCCCCAAGTCTCCCTCTCCCCAAGTCTCCCTCTCCCCAAGTCTCCCTCTCCCCAAGTCTCCCTCCCTCTCTCTCTCTCTCTCTCTCACCTGCTGGTTTTCGTCTGATAGGCTGTTGCCGTACATGAAGCAGCCTCGTTTGGAAGCGTGGCCATGCAGGTCCACGTAATAGGCCACTCCCCCCTCCTGCGCAGGGACTGGTTCCCCGGCTATGACTGACATCTCCAGAGGTACTGATGTGGGCGTGGACTCTGAGACGCTCTGCGAATCATTCTCGTCTTCACAGCATCTTCCATCCCCCTGCCCCTCCCTCTTCCCGGTCTCCATGGTTACCCAGGCGATCTCCTCCATAACCATGGCAATCTCTGAGGGGGCGGGGTTAGAGTCTTTATCAGCGTTCCGTTGGTTGAGGCTGAGTTCCAAAGGGGTGAGGTGTGGGGCAGGGCTCTGATTGGTGGGTTTGGTGCTGAGGGGAGGTGCTTGAGGTGGGTTGTAGGTGTGTGTGTTAGAGTGTGTATTGATGTGCGTGTTGGAGTGTGTGTGTGTGGTGCGGTTGTGTGTGTGGTGGTAGAGCAGCAGTGTTTTAGCAGCGTAGATGGAGGGGTGGAGATCAGGACTAGGGTTCAGATACTGTCTGTTCAGATTCACCCCTCTAGAGTCAGTCCTGGGGAGGGAGACATTGAGAGAGGGAGACATTGAGAGAGGGAGACAGTGAGAGAGGGAGACAGTGAGAGAGGGAGACATTCAGAGGGAGACAGTGAGCCAGTGAGAGAGGGAGCCAGTGAGAGAGGGAGCCAGTGAGAGAGGGAGCCAGTGAGAGAGGGAGCCAGTGAGAGAGGGAGCCAGTGAGAGAGGGAGCCAGTGAGAGAGGGAGCCAGTGAGAGAGGGAGCCAGTGAGAGAGGGAGCCAGTGAGAGAGGGAGACAGTTAGAGAGGGAGAGTGTTAGAGAGGGAGACAGTTAGAGAGGGAGACAGTTAGAGAGGGAGACAGTTAGAGAGGGAGACAGTTAGAGAGGGAGACAGTTAGAGAGGGAGACATTGAGAGAGGGAGACATTGAGAGAGGGAGACATTGAGAGAGGGAGACAGTGAGAGAGGGAGACAGTGAGAGAGGGAGACAGTGAGAGAGCGAAAAAATATAACATTTTCATCCAAACAACAGGAATGTTGAGCGTGTGTGTACCTGTAGTGTCCGCGTACTACCCCGTCCGGGTTCAGCATGGGGATGAGTTTGAAGACAAACATGTTGCGGAGTGTGTGAGCTCTGGGGTCGTCATGACGCAGGATGAAGTTTAAAAAGCCCTTAAAGACAAACGACGACGGCGTCTCCCCCGGGTGCACACGACTACTGAGGAAAAACACCTACACAGACACACAGACACTATGATCAATAGACGAGTCTGATGCAGAGACCTTACTGATTAAACATCACCCTGTGGTCAGGGTGTGTGTGCATTTTGTGACTGTGTGCGTGACTGTGTGCGTGACTGTGTGCGTGACTGTGTGCGTGACTGTGTGCCTGACTGTGTGCCTGACTGTGTGCCTGACTGTGTGCCTGACTGTGTGCCTGACTGTGTGCCTGACTGTGTGCCTGACTGTGTGCCTGACTGTGTGCCTGACTGTGTGCGGGACTGTGTGCGGGACTGTGTGCGGGACTGTGTGCGGGACTGTGTGCGGGACTGTGCGCGGGACTGTGCGCGGGACTGTGTGCGGGACTGTGCGCGGGACTGTGCGCGGGACTGTGCGCGGGACTGTGTGCGGGACTGTGTGCGGGTGTGTTACCTGTTTGCCAGTGAAGCGATGAGGTCGTGGGGTCTCTGCATCAGGAAACAGTTTGTCCAGGCGGTGTTCTCTCTCTTCCTGCATGCCGAGACAGCTGGTGACCGTCAGCAGATCCACTCTGTTACCATCCAGAGAGTGACACAACACCTCCCTGTGGAAGTATACACTGTCACCACACCTGGAGGGGGAGAGAGAGATGGATATACAGACTACAAATTCCAATTGGCTAAACTTCAACTCTTTAACATCATCCTTGGCTCTGGCGTCTTCCCCCATATTTGGAACCAATGACTGAGCACCTCAATCCACAAAAGTGGAGACAAATTTGACCCCAATAACTACTGTGGGAGAAGCGTCAAGATCAACCTTGGGGAAATCCTCTGCATTATCATTAACACCAAACTCGTACATTTCCTCAGTGAAAACAATGTACTTATCAAATGTCAAATTGTCTTTTTACCAAATGACCATAAGTCAGACCCTGTATTCACAGAGCACACACTAATAGACAAACAAACCAAAAACAAAGGCAAAGTCTTCTTATGCTTTGTTGATTTCAAAAACGCCTTGGACTCAGTTTGGCATTTGGCTATTCAAATTGATGGAAAGTGGTGTTGGGGGTAAAACATACGACATTATAAAATCCATGTACACAAACAAGTGTGCAGTTAAAATTGGCAAAAAACACACACATTTCTTCCAATACGGCCGTGTGGTGAGACAGGGATGCAGCTTAAGCCCCACCTTCTTCAACATACAGTATATATCAACGAATTGGCGAGGGCACTAGAACAGTCTGCAGCACCCGGCCTCACCCTACTAGAATCTGAAGTCAAATGTCTACTGTTTGCTGATGATCCGGTGTTTCTGGCCCCAACCAAGGAGGGCCTACAGCAGCACCTAAATCTTCTGCAGATTCTGGCAGACCTGGGCCCTGACAGACCTGGGCCCTGACAGACCTGGGCCCTGACAGACCTGGGCCCTGACAGACCTGGGCCCTGACAGACCTGGGCCCTGACAGACCTGGGCCCTGACAGACCTGGGCCCTGACAGACCTGGGCCCTGACAGACCTGGGCCCTGACAGACCTGGGCCCTGACAGACCTGGGCCCTGACAGACCTGGGCCCTGACAGTAAATCTCAGTCAAACAAAATAATTATGTTCCAAAAAAGGTCCAGTCGCCAGGACCACAAAAATTCCATCTAGACACCGTTGCCTTAGAGTACACAAAAAAAACGATGCATACCTCAGCCTAAACATCATTAAGTTCCACAAAGCTTTGAACGATCTGAGAGACAAGGCAAAAATGGCCTTCTATGCCATCAAAAGGAACATCAAATTCGACACACCAATTAGGATATGGCTAAAAACACTTGAATCAGTTATAGAACCCAATGCCCTTTATGGTTATGAGGTCTGGGGTCCGCTCACCAACCAAGAATTCACAAAAAGGGACAAACACCAAATTGAGTTTCTGCAGAATTCTGCAAAAATATCCGTGTACAACGTAGAACACCAAATAATGCATGCAGAGCAGAATTAGGCCGATACCCACTAATGATCAAAATCCAGAAATGAGCCGTTAAATTCCACAACCACCAAAAAGCGAGCGATTCCCAAACCTTCCATAACAAAGCCATCACCTACAGAGAGATGAACCTGGAGTAGAGTCCCCTAAGCAAGCTGGTTCTGGGGCTTTGTTCAAAAACACAAACAGACCCCACAGAGCCCCAGGACAGCAGCACAATTAGACCCAACCAAATCATGAGAAAACAAAAAGGTAATTACTTGACACATCTGAAAGAATTAACAAAAAAAACAGTACAAACTAGAATGCTATTTGTCCCTAAACAGAGAGCACACAGTGGCAGAATACCTGACCCCTGTGACTGACGCAAACTTAAAGAAAGCTTTGACTATGTACAGACTCAGTGAGCATAGCCTTGATATTGAGAAAGGCCGCCGTAGGTAGACCTGGCTCTCAAGAGAAGACACGCTATGTGCTCACTGCCCACAAAATGAGGTGGAAACGGAGCTGCATTTCCTAACCTCCTGCCCAATGTATGACCATATTAGAGAGACATATTTCCCTCAGATTTCACAGATCCACACAAAATTTCAAAACAAAACCAATTTCGATAAACTCCCATATCTACTGGGTGAAATACCAGTGTTCCATCACAGCAGCAAGATTTGTGACCTGTTGCCACAAGAAAAGGGCAACCAGTGAAGAACAAACACAATTGTAAATACAACCCATATTTATGTTTATTTATTTTCCCTTTTGTACTTTAACTATTTGCACATCATTACAACAATGTACAGTCACGGCCAAAGGTTTTGAGAATGACACAAATATTAATTTCCACAAAGATTGCTGCTTCAGTCTCTTTAGATATTTTTGTCAGATGGTACTATGGATACTGAAGTATAATTACAAGCATTTCATAACTGTCAAAGGCTTTTATTGACAATTACATGAAGTTGATGCAAAGAGTCAATATTTGCAGTGTTGACCCTTCTTTTTCAGGACCTCTGCAATCTGCCCTGGCATGCTGTCAATTAACTTCTGGGCCACATCCTGACTGATGGCAGCCCATTCTTGCATAATCAATGTTTGGAGTTTGTCAGAATTTGTGTGTTTTTGTTTGTCCACCCGCCTCTTGAGGAATGACCACAAGTTCTCAATGCGATTAAGGTCTCTGGAGTTTCCTGACCATGGACCCAAAATATCTATGTTTTGTTCCCCGAGCCACTTAGTTATCACTTTTGCCTTATGGCATGGTGCTCCATCATGCAGGAAAAGGCATTGTTCGTCACCAAACTGTTCCTGGATGGTTGGGAGAAGTTTCTCTTGGAGGATATGTTGGTACCATTCTTTATTCATGGCTGTGTTCTTAGGCAAATTGTGAGTGAGCCCACTCCCTTGGCTGAGAATCTACCCCACACATGAATGGTCTCAGGATGCTTTACTGTTGGCATGACACAGGACTGATGGTAGCGCTCACCTTGTCTTTTAGCACTCACAAGCTTTTTTCCAAATGCCCCAAACAATGGGAAAGGGGATTCATCAGAGAAAATGACTTTACCCCAGTCCTCAGCAGTCCAATCCCTGTTTTTTTGGAATTCAGACCATTTGCATGGCAAAGAGGGACTTTGGAATTAATTGCAATTCATCTGATCACTCTTCATAACATTCTGGAGTATATGCAAATTGCCATCATACAAACTGAGGCAGCAGACTGTAAAAAGAGAGGGTTGAAACACTGACTACAGAGGATGGGTGTGTGTGTGTGTGTATCTCTGGTCCAGTTGTGTCAGTGTGTGTGTGTGTGTGTGTATATGCGTGTGTGTACCTGGGTGTGAGCGTGGCAGTGTCATTGTGTGTGTGTGTGTGTATATATGTGTGTGTGTACCTGGGTGTGAGCGTGGCTGTGTCAGGGTATCTCTGGTCCAGTTGTGTCAGTGTGTGTGTGTACCTGGGTGTGAGCGTGGCTGTGTCAGGGCATCTCTGGTCCAGTTGTGTCAGTGTGTGTGTGTGTACCTGGGTGTGAGCGTGTCTGTGTCAAGGTATCTCTGGTCCAGTTGTGACAGTGTGTACCTGGGTGTGAGCGGGTCTGTGTCAGGGTATCTCTGGTCCAGTTGTGTCAGTGTGTGTGTGTGTGTGTGTACCTGGGTGTGAGCGTATCTCTGGTCCAGGTGTGTCAGTGTGTGTGAGCGTGTCTGTGTCAGGGTATCTCTGGTCCAGTTGTGTCAGTGTGTGTGTGTGTGTACCTGTGTGTGAGCGTGGCTGTGTCAGGGTATCTCTGGTCCAGTTGTGTCAGTGTGTGTGTGTGTGTGTCCTGGGTGTGAGCGTGTCTGTGTATCTCTGGTCCAGTTGTGTCAGTGCGTGTGTGTGTGTGTACCTGGGTGTGAGCGTGTCTGTGTCAGGGTATCTCTGGTCCAGTTGTGTCAGTGTGTGTGTGTGTGTACCTGGGTGTGAGCGTGGCTGTGTCAGGGTATCTCTGGTCCAGTTGTGTCAGTGTGTGTGTCAGTGTGTGTGTGTACCTGGGTGTGAGCGTGGCTGTGTCAGGGTATCTCTGGTCCAGTTGTGTCAGTGTGTGTGTGTGTGTGTATATATGTGTGTGTGTACCTGGGTGTGAGCGTGTCTGTGTCAGGGTATCTCTGGTCCAGTTGTGTCAGTGTGTGTGTGTACCTGGGTGTGAGCGTGGCTGTGTCAGGGTATCTCTGGTCCAGTTGTGTCAGTGTGTGTGTGTGTGTACCTGGGTGTGAGCGTGTCTGTGTCAGGGTATCTCTGGTCCAGTTGTGGCAGTGTGTACCTGGGTGTGAGCGGGTCTGTGTCAGGGTATCTCTGGTCCAGTTGTGTCAGTGTGTGTGTGTGTGTACCTGGGTGTGAGCGTGTCTGTGTCAGGGTATCTCTGGTCCAGTTGTGGCAGTGTGTACCTGGGTGTGAGCGGGTCTGTGTCAGGGTATCTCTGGTCCAGTTGTGTCAGTGTGTGTGTGTGTGTGTGTCCTGGGTGTGAGCGTGTCTGTGTATCTCTGGTCCAGTTGTGTCAGTGTGTGTGTGTGTGTGTGTCCTGGGTGTGAGCGTGTCTGTGTATCTCTGGTCCAGTTGTGTCAGTGTGTGTGTGTGTGTGTGTACCTGGGTGTGAGCGTGTCTGTGTCAGGGTATCTCTGGTCCAGGTGTGTCAGTGTGTGTACCTGGGTGTGAGCGTGGCTGTGTCAGGGTATCTCTGGTCCAGTTGTGTCAGTGTGTGTGTGTGTCCTGAGTGTGAGCGTGTCTGTGTATCTCTGGTCCAGTTGTGTCAGTGCGTGTGTGTGTGTGTCCTGGGTGTGAGCGTGTCTGTGTATCTCTGGTCCAGTTGTGTCAGTGCGTGTGTGTGTGTGTACCTGGGTGTGAGAGTGTCTGTGTCAGGGTATCTCTGGTCCAGTTGTGTCAGTGTGTGTGTGTGTGTACCTGGGTGTGAGAGTGTCTGTGTCAGGGTATCTCTGGTCCAGTTGTGTCAGTGTGTGTGTGTGTGTACCTGGGTGTGAGAGTGTCTGTGTCAGGGTATCTCTGGTCCAGTTGTGTCAGTGTGTGTGTCAGTGTGTGTGTGTACCTGGGTGTGAGCGTGGCTGTGTCAGGGTATCTCTGGTCCAGTTGTGTCAGTGTGTGTGTGTGTGTGTATATATGTGTGTGTGTACCTGGGTGTGAGCGTGGCTGTGTCAGGGTATCTCTGGTCCAGTTGTGTCAGTGTGTGTGTCAGTGTGTGTGTGTACCTGGGTGTGAGCGTGGCTGTGTCAGGGTATCTCTGGTCCAGTTGTGTCAGTGTGTGTGTGTATATATATGTGTGTGTGTGTACCTGGGTGTGAGCGTGGCTGTGTCAGGGTATCTCTGGTCCAGTTGTGTCAGTGTGTGTGTGTATATATATGTGTGTGTGTGTACCTGGGTGTGAGCGTGGCTGTGTCAGGGTATCTCTGGTCCAGTTGTGTCAGTGTGTGTGTGTGTACCTGGGTGTGAGCGTGGCTGTGTCAGGGTATCTCTGGTCCAGTTGTGTCAGTGTGTGTGTCAGTGTGTGTGTGTACCTGGGTGTGAGCGTGGCTGTGTCAGGGTATCTCTGGTCCAGTTGTGTCAGTGTGTGTGTATATATGTGTGTGTGTACCTGGGTGTGAGCGTGTCTGTGTCAGGGTATCTCTGGTCCAGTTGTGTCAGTGTGTGTGTCAGTGTGTGTGTGTACCTGGGTGTGAGCGTGGCTGTGTCAGGGTATCTCTGGTCCAGTTGTGTCAGTGTGTGTGTGTGTGTACCTGGGTGTGAGCGTGTCTGTGTCAGGGTATCTCTGGTCCAGTTGTGGCAGTGTGTACCTGGGTGTGAGCGGGTCTGTGTCAGGGTATCTCTGGTCCAGTTGTGTCAGTGTGTGTGTGTGTGTACCTGGGTGTGAGCGTGTCTGTGTCAGGGTATCTCTGGTCCAGTTGTGGCAGTGTGTACCTGGGTGTGAGCGGGTCTGTGTCAGGGTATCTCTGGTCCAGTTGTGTCAGTGTGTGTGTGTGTGTGTGTCCTGGGTGTGAGCGTGTCTGTGTATCTCTGGTCCAGTTGTGTCAGTGTGTGTGTGTGTGTGTGTCCTGGGTGTGAGCGTGTCTGTGTATCTCTGGTCCAGTTGTGTCAGTGTGTGTGTGTGTGTGTGTACCTGGGTGTGAGCGTGTCTGTGTCAGGGTATCTCTGGTCCAGGTGTGTCAGTGTGTGTACCTGGGTGTGAGCGTGGCTGTGTCAGGGTATCTCTGGTCCAGTTGTGTCAGTGTGTGTGTGTGTCCTGAGTGTGAGCGTGTCTGTGTATCTCTGGTCCAGTTGTGTCAGTGCGTGTGTGTGTGTGTCCTGGGTGTGAGCGTGTCTGTGTATCTCTGGTCCAGTTGTGTCAGTGCGTGTGTGTGTGTGTACCTGGGTGTGAGAGTGTCTGTGTCAGGGTATCTCTGGTCCAGTTGTGTCAGTGTGTGTGTGTGTGTACCTGGGTGTGAGAGTGTCTGTGTCAGGGTATCTCTGGTCCAGTTGTGTCAGTGTGTGTGTGTGTGTACCTGGGTGTGAGAGTGTCTGTGTCAGGGTATCTCTGGTCCAGTTGTGTCAGTGTGTGTGTCAGTGTGTGTGTGTACCTGGGTGTGAGCGTGGCTGTGTCAGGGTATCTCTGGTCCAGTTGTGTCAGTGTGTGTGTGTGTGTGTATATATGTGTGTGTGTACCTGGGTGTGAGCGTGGCTGTGTCAGGGTATCTCTGGTCCAGTTGTGTCAGTGTGTGTGTCAGTGTGTGTGTGTACCTGGGTGTGAGCGTGGCTGTGTCAGGGTATCTCTGGTCCAGTTGTGTCAGTGTGTGTGTGTATATATATGTGTGTGTGTGTACCTGGGTGTGAGCGTGGCTGTGTCAGGGTATCTCTGGTCCAGTTGTGTCAGTGTGTGTGTGTGTACCTGGGTGTGAGCGTGGCTGTGTCAGGGTATCTCTGGTCCAGTTGTGTCAGTGTGTGTGTGTACCTGGGTGTGAGCGTGGCTGTGTCAGGGTATCTCTGGTCCAGTTGTGTCAGTGTGTGTGTGTGTGTGTGTCCTGGGTGTGAGCGTGTCTGTGTATCTCTGGTCCAGTTGTGTCAGTGTGTGTGTGTGTGTGTGTCCTGGGTGTGAGCGTGTCTGTGTATCTCTGGTCCAGTTGTGTCAGTGTGTGTGTGTGTGTGTGTACCTGGGTGTGAGCGTGTCTGTGTCAGGGTATCTCTGGTCCAGGTGTGTCAGTGTGTGTGTGTGTGTGTGTACCTGGGTGTGAGCGTGTCTGTGTCAGGGTCTCTCTGGTCCAGTTGTGTCAGTGTGTGTGTGTGTGTGTCCTGGGTGTGAGCGTGGCTGTGTATCTCTGGTCCAGTTGTGTCAGTGTGTGTGTGTGTACCTGGGTGTGAGCGTGTCTGTGTCAGGGTATCTCTGGTCCAGGTGTGTCAGTGTGTGTACCTGGGTGTGAGCGTGGCTGTGTCAGGGTATCTCTGGTCCAGTTGTGTCAGTGTGTGTGTGTGTCCTGAGTGTGAGCGTGTCTGTGTATCTCTGGTCCAGTTGTGTCAGTGCGTGTGTGTGTGTGTGTCCTGGGTGTGAGCGTGTCTGTGTATCTCTGGTCCAGTTGTGTCAGTGCGTGTGTGTGTGTGTACCTGGGTGTGAGAGTGTCTGTGTCAGGGTATCTCTGGTCCAGTTGTGTCAGTGTGTGTGTGTGTGTGTGTGTACCTGGGTGTGAGAGTGTCTGTGTCAGGGTATCTCTGGTCCAGTTGTGTCAGTGTGTGTGTGTATATATGTGTGTGTGTGTACCTGGGTGTGAGCGTGGCTGTGTCAGGGTATCTCTGGTCCAGTTGTGTCAGTGTGTGTGTGTGTACCTGGGTGTGAGCGTGGCTGTGTCAGGGTATCTCTGGTCCAGTTGTGTCAGTGTGTGTGTGTGTGTGTGTGTGTGTGTGTGTGTGTACCTGGGTGTGAGCGTGGCTGTGTCAGGGTATCTCTGGTCCAGTTGTGTCAGTGTGTGTACCTGGGTGTGAGCGTGGCTGTGTCAGGGTATCCCTGGTCCAGTTGTGTCAGTGTGTCAGTGTGTGTGTGTGTGTGTGTACCTGGGTGTGAGCGTGTCTGTGTCAGGGTATCTCTGGTCCAGTTGTGTCAGTGTGTGTGTACCTGGGTGTGAGCGTGGCTGTGTCCGGGTATCTCTGGTCCAGTTGTGTCAGTGTGTGTGTGTGTACCTGGGTGTGAGCGTGGCTGTGTCAGGGTATCTCTGGTCCAGTTGTGTCAGTGTGTGTGTGTGTGTGTACCTGGGTGTGAGCGTGGCTGTGTCAGGGTATCTCTGGTCCAGTTGTGTCAGTGTGTGTGTGTGTGTACCTGGGTGTGAGCGTGGCTGTGTCAGGGTATCTCTGGTCCAGTTGTGTCAGTGTGTGTGTGTGTACCTGGGTGTGAGCGTGGCTGTGTCAGGGTCTCTCTGGTCCAGTTGTGTCAGTGTGTGTGTGTACCTGGGTGTGAGCGTGGCTGTGTCAGGGTCTCTCTGGTCCAGTTGTGTCAGTGTGTGTGTGTGTGTGTGTGTGTGTGTGTGTACCTGGGTGTGAGCGTGGCTGTGTCAGGGTATCTCTGGTCCAGTTGTGTCAGTGTGTGTGTGTGTGTACCTGGGTGTGAGTGTGGCTGTGTCAGGGTATCCCTGGTCCAGTTGTGTCAGTGTGTCAGTGTGTGTGTGTGTGTGTACCTGGGTGTGAGCGTGTCTGTGTCAGGGTATCTCTGGTCCAGTTGTGTCAGTGTGTGTGTACCTGGGTGTGAGCGTGTCTGTGTCCGGGTATCTCTGGTCCAGTTGTGTCAGTGTGTGTGTGTGTGTGTGTACCTGGGTGTGAGCGTGGCTGTGTCAGGGTATCTCTGGTCCAGTTGTGTCAGTGTGTGTGTGTGTGTGTGTGTGTACCTGGGTGTGAGCGTGTCTGTGTCAGGGTATCTCTGGTCCAGTTGTGTCAGTGTGTGTGTACCTGGGTGTGAGCGTGGCTGTGTCCGGGTATCTCTGGTCCAGTTGTGTCAGTGTGTGTGTGTGTGTGTGTACCTGGGTGTGAGCGTGGCTGTGTCAGGGTATCTCTGGTCCAGTTGTGTCAGTGTGTGTGTGTGTACCTGGGTGTGAGCGTGGCTGTGTCAGGGTATCTCTGGTCCAGTTGTGTCAGTGTGTGTGTGTACCTGGGTGTGAGCGTGGCTGTGTCAGGGTATCTCTGGTCCAGTTGTGTCAGTGTGTGTGTGTACCTGGGTGTGAGCGTGGCTGTGTCAGGGTATCTCTGGTCCAGTTGTGTCAGTGTGTGTGTGTACCTGGGTGTGAGCGTGGCTGTGTCAGGGTATCTCTGGTCCAGTTGTGTCAGTGTGTGTGTGTACCTGGGTGTGAGCGTGGCTGTGTCAGGGTATCTCTGGTCCAGTTGTGTCAGTGTGTGTGTGTGTGTGTGTCCTGGGTGTGAGCGTGTCTGTGTATCTCTGGTCCAGTTGTGTCAGTGTGTGTGTGTGTGTGTGTCCTGGGTGTGAGCGTGTCTGTGTATCTCTGGTCCAGTTGTGTCAGTGTGTGTGTGTGTGTGTGTACCTGGGTGTGAGCGTGTCTGTGTCAGGGTATCTCTGGTCCAGGTGTGTCAGTGTGTGTGTGTGTGTGTGTACCTGGGTGTGAGCGTGTCTGTGTCAGGGTATCTCTGGTCCAGTTGTGTCAGTGTGTGTGTGTGTGTGTCCTGGGTGTGAGCGTGGCTGTGTATCTCTGGTCCAGTTGTGTCAGTGTGTGTGTGTGTGTGTGTACCTGGGTGTGAGCGTGTCTGTGTCAGGGTATCTCTGGTCCAGGTGTGTCAGTGTGTGTACCTGGGTGTGAGCGTGGCTGTGTCAGGGTATCTCTGGTCCAGTTGTGTCAGTGTGTGTGTGTGTCCTGAGTGTGAGCGTGTCTGTGTATCTCTGGTCCAGTTGTGTCAGTGCGTGTGTGTGTGTGTGTCCTGGGTGTGAGCGTGTCTGTGTATCTCTGGTCCAGTTGTGTCAGTGCGTGTGTGTGTGTGTGTACCTGGGTGTGAGAGTGTCTGTGTCAGGGTATCTCTGGTCCAGTTGTGTCAGTGTGTGTGTGTGTGTGTACCTGGGTGTGAGAGTGTCTGTGTCAGGGTATCTCTGGTCCAGTTGTGTCAGTGTGTGTGTGTATATATGTGTGTGTGTGTACCTGGGTGTGAGCGTGGCTGTGTCAGGGTATCTCTGGTCCAGTTGTGTCAGTGTGTGTGTGTGTACCTGGGTGTGAGCGTGGCTGTGTCAGGGTATCTCTGGTCCAGTTGTGTCAGTGTGTGTGTGTGTGTGTGTGTGTGTGTGTGTGTGTACCTGGGTGTGAGCGTGGCTGTGTCAGGGTATCTCTGGTCCAGTTGTGTCAGTGTGTGTACCTGGGTGTGAGCGTGGCTGTGTCAGGGTATCCCTGGTCCAGTTGTGTCAGTGTGTCAGTGTGTGTGTGTGTGTGTGTACCTGGGTGTGAGCGTGTCTGTGTCAGGGTATCTCTGGTCCAGTTGTGTCAGTGTGTGTGTACCTGGGTGTGAGCGTGGCTGTGTCCGGGTATCTCTGGTCCAGTTGTGTCAGTGTGTGTGTGTGTACCTGGGTGTGAGCGTGGCTGTGTCAGGGTATCTCTGGTCCAGTTGTGTCAGTGTGTGTGTGTGTGTGTACCTGGGTGTGAGCGTGGCTGTGTCAGGGTATCTCTGGTCCAGTTGTGTCAGTGTGTGTGTGTGTGTACCTGGGTGTGAGCGTGGCTGTGTCAGGGTATCTCTGGTCCAGTTGTGTCAGTGTGTGTGTGTGTACCTGGGTGTGAGCGTGGCTGTGTCAGGGTCTCTCTGGTCCAGTTGTGTCAGTGTGTGTGTGTACCTGGGTGTGAGCGTGGCTGTGTCAGGGTCTCTCTGGTCCAGTTGTGTCAGTGTGTGTGTGTGTGTGTGTGTGTGTGTACCTGGGTGTGAGCGTGGCTGTGTCAGGGTATCTCTGGTCCAGTTGTGTCAGTGTGTGTGTGTGTGTACCTGGGTGTGAGTGTGGCTGTGTCAGGGTATCCCTGGTCCAGTTGTGTCAGTGTGTCAGTGTGTGTGTGTGTGTGTACCTGGGTGTGAGCGTGTCTGTGTCAGGGTATCTCTGGTCCAGTTGTGTCAGTGTGTGTGTACCTGGGTGTGAGCGTGTCTGTGTCCGGGTATCTCTGGTCCAGTTGTGTCAGTGTGTGTGTGTGTGTGTGTACCTGGGTGTGAGCGTGGCTGTGTCAGGGTATCTCTGGTCCAGTTGTGTCAGTGTGTGTGTGTGTGTGTGTGTGTACCTGGGTGTGAGCGTGTCTGTGTCAGGGTATCTCTGGTCCAGTTGTGTCAGTGTGTGTGTACCTGGGTGTGAGCGTGGCTGTGTCCGGGTATCTCTGGTCCAGTTGTGTCAGTGTGTGTGTGTGTGTGTGTACCTGGGTGTGAGCGTGGCTGTGTCAGGGTATCTCTGGTCCAGTTGTGTCAGTGTGTGTGTGTGTACCTGGGTGTGAGCGTGGCTGTGTCAGGGTATCTCTGGTCCAGTTGTGTCAGTGTGTGTGTGTACCTGGGTGTGAGCGTGGCTGTGTCAGGGTATCTCTGGTCCAGTTGTGTCAGTGTGTGTGTGTACCTGGGTGTGAGCGTGGCTGTGTCAGGGTATCTCTGGTCCAGTTGTGTCAGTGTGTGTGTGTACCTGGGTGTGAGCGTGGCTGTGTCAGGGTATCTCTGGTCCAGTTGTGTCAGCAGGTCTTGACTCTCGCTGTAGGAGAAGGGGAAACTAAAGGAGAAGAACGTGGTCGCTCCTTTCACTTCCAACAGACGATGGGTAAACGACAGGATGAACTGATTATCCACCATCTGAGGAGAGGAGAAACCTTTTGTCAACCAATAACCCAGCGATTTAGTCCATGCATCTTTAAATAATGTGTGTGTATAGTGGTATATTGTGTGTGTGTCTATATAGTGGTATAGTGTGTGTGTGTGTATATAGTGGTATAGTGTGTGTGTGTATATAGTGGTATAGTGTGTGTGTGTGTGTATGTGCGTGTATAGTGGTATAATGTGTTTATAGTGGTATAATGTGTGTGTGTGTGTATAGTGGTATATTGTGTATATAGTGGTATAATGTGTGTATATAGTGGTATAATGTGTGTGTGTATAGTGGTATATTGTGTGTATATAGTGGTATAATGTGTATATATAGTGGTATAATGTCTATATATAGTGTTATAATGTGTGTATATAGTGTTATAATGTGTGTATAATGGTATAACGTGTATATATAGTGGTATAACGTGTATATATAGTGGTATAACGTGTGTATATAGTGGTATAACGTGTGTATATAGTGGTATAACGTGTGTATATAGTGGTATAACGTGTATATATAGTGGTATAACGTGTGTATATAGTGGTATAATGTGTATATAGTGGTATAACGTGTGTATATAGTGGTATAACGTGTGTATAGTGTGTATACCTCGTATGTGGGTCTGTCCCGTACTCTCTCCCAGCGTGTCCTACCAGGTACAGTCTTGACTAGAGGAGCCATTCCCTGGTTGTACAGTTTACTCTGCTTGTTCATATTCATTACATTGACCTTCAGCAGTCGCCCCGGCAAAGCACCACGCACACTGAAGTAGAACCAGGACCTGCAACACACACAGAGTAGGCTCTATTCCTCAGAGCCCAGAGGAGGCTCTATTCCTCGGAGCCCAGAGGAGGCTCTATTCCTCGGAGCCCAGAGGAGGCTCTATTCCTAGGCTAGCCCAGAGGTGTGTTGTTGGTTAGACATATTGTTCTACCTGTCCAATTGTGTGTGTGTGCGAGTTGTTAGGTTACCTGTTTCCATTCTCGTGTTCTGTCCCGGCACAGTCAGGGCGCGTCCAGACATTAAACTCGTAGTCGGGGGTGCTGCTAAGGGTTGTGGAAGTGGGACAGGCGGCGTCGGAGGGGAAGGAGTCAACCTTTTCCACGCGCCCCAGGTTTCCAGAGTCAAACCTGGAGCTGAACACCACGCTTCCAACACGAACCTCCATGACCTCTGACCTAACCTCGGGGCCGGCTGGTACTCACACCACCCTGTTAGAGATAAATACACCACCATGTTGGAGATAAAGACAGCCACCCTGTTGGAGATAAACACACCACCCTGTTGGAGATAAAGACACTCACACCACCCTGTTGGAGATAAACACACTCACACCACCCTGTTAGAGATAAACACACTCACCCCACCCTGTTGGAGATAAACACACCACCCTGTTGGAAATAAACACACCACCCTGTTGGAAATAAACACACCACCCTGTTGGAAATAAACACACCACCCTGTTGGAAATAAACACACCACCCTGTTGGAAATAAACACACTCACCCTGTTGGAGATAAACACACCCACCCTGTTGGAGATAAACACACCCACCCTGTTGGAGATAAACACACCCACCCTGTCGGAGATAAACACACTCACACACACCCTGTTGGAGATAAAGACACCCACACCCACCCTGTTGGAGATACACACACCCACCCTGTTGGAGATAAACACACCCACACCACCCTGTTGGAGATAAACACACCCACTCTGTTGGAAATAAACACACTCACACCACCCTGTTGGAGATAAACACACCCACCCTGATAGAGATAAACACACCACCCTGTTGGAGATAAACACACCCACCCTGATAAACACACCACCCTGATGGAGATAAACACACCCACCCTGTTGGACATAAAGACACCCACCCTGTTGGAGATAAAACACACCCACCCTGTTGGAGATAAAGACACTACCCTGTTGGAGATAAAGACACTACCCTGTTGGAGATAAAGACACCACCCTGTTGGAGATAAAGACAACCACCCTGTTGGACATAAAGACACCACCCTGTTGGAGATAAAGACACCCACCCTGTTGGAGATAAAGACACCCACCCTGTTGGACATAAAGACACCCACCCTGTTGGAGATAAAGACACCCACCCTGTTGGAGATAAAGACACCCACCCTGTTGGAGATAAAGACACCCACCCTGTTGGAGATAAAGACACCCACCCTGTTGGAGATAAAGACACCCACCCTGTTGGAGATAAAGACACCCACCCTGTTGGAGATAAAGACACCCACCCTGTTGGAGATAAAGACACCCACCCTGTTGGAGATAAAGACACCCACCCTGTTGGAGATAAACACACCACCCTGTTGGACATAAAGACACCACCCTGTTGGAGATAAACACACCACCCTGTTGGAGATAAACACACCCACCCTGTCGGAGATAAACACACTCACACACACCCTGTTGGAGATAAAGACACCCACACCCACCCTGTTGGAGATACACACACCCACCCTGATGGAGATAAACACACTCACACCACCCTGTTGGAGATAAACACACCCACTCTGTTGGAAATAAACACACTCACACCACCCTGCTGGAGATAAACACACCCACCCTGATAGAGATAAACACACCACCCTGTTGGAGATAAACACACCCACCCTGATAAACACACCATCCTGATGGAGATAAACACACCCACCCTGTTGGACATAAAGACACCCACCCTGTTGGAGATAAAGACACCCACCCTGTTGGACATAAAGACACCCACCCTGTTGGACATAAACACACCCACCCTGTTGGAGATAAACACACCACCCTGTTGGACATAAAGACACCACCCTGTTGGAGATAAACACACCACCCTGTTGGAGATAAACACACTCACCCTGTTGGAGATGAACACACCACCCTGTTGGAGATAAACAAACCCACCCTGTCGGAGATGAACACACACACACACACAAAATCAACATGCCATCTTCTAGAAACCAGACGCTGACATTCCATCCCCTTGCAACTACAGACCCTACAAAGACCCAGTCACAGAGGAAGAAATAGTGAAACATGTCTGTCTTCCTAGCTGTCTGTGCCTGGAGGCTTGCTGCCAGGACTGAGGCGGGTGGTGCAGCAACGTTCTATTGTTGCTGTCTGAACGGACAAAAAGCCTCGCTAGCTAAACATTAGCGGGCCAGTGGTCTGACTTTGATATCAAACGACGTTCCTTGGATAATTTAAACAAGTGTTAACGTCACAACCTAACAAAATCCCCAAGTCTGTCAGAAAGGTAGGATGCATTGACATTTTGGTTTGGATGCTCTAACGTCACAGGCTTGCTTAATTAACGTAACGTAGCGAGCAGACAGGTAAGGAAATCAAACAAAAGCACGGGAATGTACAATATCGTCACCTCTCGATCAATGCAATCTCAGTAGAAACGTGCACAGAAACACCAACTTAATTATTTGTAACGATAATCTTACTTATTTGTGAACGATGCTCATTTTTTGGGGCGTTCGTATCTTTCCCGATCACCAAACAGCTCTTTAAACCCAAACAAACCCACTAGTAGCTGAGAAACAACAACACGGTGGCTGATTGGCTCAGGCAGGAAGAAGAAGTCCACGTCAGAGCAAGGCGAACGCAGATTGGTTAACTCGGCTCGAGATAAATATTAAACCTGAACATGTATTCAACCCCAATGGCGTGTTTTTGTAGGCACTAACTCCGCCATTGTTCGTTGTTGATAAAACCTAGTGAAAATGAATGGAAATTTTGTAGGGTTTTTGGATAAACGCTGTAAATAAGGTATGTGGTGAACATAGGCTGAGGATATCTTATACGATTTGAGATCATCTTAATGAGATCATCTTAATCAGCTAATGTCACTATCATCACTTTTTGTTAATTTTGAAGCGTAATTAAAAAATAAAAATAAATCACAAAGGCTTCAAAATTCATGAAGGTCATGTTAACTGACTGATATTAGATTAAAGAACGAAACATATATCTCCTAAGCCTGAGTTAACCAACCAGGGATGTTGCCTCATATTGTTATACAGTATATATACAAAAGTATGTGGAAACACCTTCAAATTAGTGGATTTGGCTATTTCAGCCACACCCGTTGCTGACAGGTATAAAAAAAATCGAGCACAGGTCCATGCAATCTCCATAGACAAACAGTGGCAGTAGAATGGCCTTACTGAAGAGCTCAGTGACTTTCAATGTGGTATCATCATAAAATGCCACCTTTCCAACAAGTCAGTTCGTCAAATATCTGCCCTGCTAGAGCTGGCCCGGTCAACTGTAAGTGCTGTTATTGTGAAGTGGAAACGTCTAAGAGCAACAATAGCAACAATGTTCACCCACTACTACGTGGCTGTGCATGACTCCAACACCATCATTACGTTTGCAGGCAACAACGTTGGTAGGCCTGATCACTGTCAACGATGAGGCAGTCTACAGGTAGGAGGTCAGAGACCTGGCAATGTGGTGCTTGGAGAACAACCTCTCCCTCAATGTCAGCAAGACAAAGGAGCTGACCGTGGACTACAGGAAACGGAGGACCAACACACCCTCATTCACATCGACAGGCCTGTAGTGGAGTGGGTTGAGAGCTTCAAGTTCCTCGATGTCCACATCACTAAGCACCTATCATCGTCCAAACACACCAACACCCAACACAGTCGTGAAGAGGGTACGACAATGTCTCTTCCCCCTCAGGAGGCTGATTTTGCATGAGCCCTCTGATCCTCAAAATGTTCTACAACTGCACCATTGAGAGCATCTTGACTGGCTGCATCGCCTCTTGGTACGGAAACTGCATGAAATCTGACCGCAAGGCATTACAAAGGGTATGGCATACAGCCCAGTACATCACTGGGGCCAAGCTCCCTGCCATCCAGGACCTCTATACCAGGCGGTGTCAGGGCGTAGTGTATACAGCCCAGTACATCACTGGGGCCAAGCTCCCTGCCATCCAGGACCTCTATACCAGGCGGTGTCAGAGGGTAGTGTATACAGCCCAGTACATCACTGGGGCCAAACTCCCTGCCATCCAGGACCTCTATACCAGGCGGTGTCAGAGGGTAGTGTATACAGCCCAGTACATCACTGGGGCCAAGCTCCCTGCCATCCAGGACCTCTATACCAGGCGGTGTCAGAGGGTAGTGTATACAGCCCAGTACATCACTGGGGCCAAGCTCCCTGCCATCCAGGACCTCTATACCAGGCTGTGTCAGAGGCCCTACAAATTGTCAAAGACTCTAGCCACCCAAGTCATAGACTGTTCTCTCTGCTAATGCACAGCAAGCAGTACCAAGCGCCAAAAGGCTCCTGAACAGCTTCTACCGCCAAGCCATACGACTCCTGAACAGCTTCTACCGCCAAGCCATACGACTCCTGAACAGCTTCTACCGCCAAGCCATACGACTCCTGGACAGCTTCTACCGCCAAGCCATATGACTCCTGAACAGCTTCTACCGCCAAGCCATACGACTCCTGAACAGCTTCTACCGCCAAGCCATACGACTCGTGAACAGCTCCTACCGCCAAGCCATAAGACTTCTGAACAGCTTCTACCGCCAAGCCATAAGACTCCTGAACAGCTTCTACCGCCAAGCCATAAGACTCCTGAACAGCTTCTACCGCCAAGCCATACGACTCCTGAACAGCTTCTACCGCCAAGCCATACTACTCCTGAACAGCTTCTACCGCCAAGCCATACAACTCCTGAATTGCTTCTACCGCCAAGCCATAAGACTCCTGAACAGTTGGCTACCTGGACTATTAGCATTTACCCCCTATTTTTTTAATTTTGCACTGACATTCTTGCACATTGACTAGACTCTACCTGTCCCTCTGCACCCATCAACAACTGACACCCACGAAGCATCGTTACCCATCGCACCATAAAAGCCGCGGCCCTTGCAGAGCAAGGGGAACAACTACTTCAAGGCCTCAGAGCGAGTGACTTCACAGAGTGAAACGCAATTAGCACGCACCACCGCTAACTAGCTAGCCATTTGACATCGGTTACACACACACCTACTGGACTCTACCCACACACTACATACATTCACACACACAAAACAAACACACCTGCAAATTGACACCACACACACTCACACATAAACAAACTCTTCACATATGCTGCTGCTGCTCTGTTTATTATCAATCCTGATTGCCGGGGTAGGCCGTCATTATAAATAAGAATTTGTTAACTACCTTGCCGAGTTAAATAAAGGTTAAAAAAAGATAGCCTCGTCATTTTTACCCCTACCTACAGTTGAAGTCGGAAGTTTACATACACTTAGGTTAGAGTCATTAAAACTCGTTTTTCAACCACTCCACAAATTCCTTGTTAACAAACTATAGTTTTGGCAAGTCGGTTAGGACATCTACTTTGTACATGACACAACTCATTTTTCCAACTGATGTACCTGTTGATGTATTTCAAGGCATACCTTCAAACTCAGTGCCTCTGCTTGACATCATGGGAAAATCAAAATAAATCAGCCAAGACCTCAGAAAAAAATTGTAGACCTTCACAAGTCTGGTTCATCCTTGGGAGCAATTTCTAAACGCCTGAAGGTACCACGTTCAACTGTACAAACAATAGTACGCAAGTATAAACACCATGGGACTACGCAGGTGTCATACCGCTCAGGAAGGAGACGCGTTCTGTCTCCTAGAGATTAACATACTTTTGTGCGAAAAGTGCAAATCAATTCCAGAACAACAGCAAAGGACCTGTGAAGGTGCTGGAGGAAGTAGGTACAAAAGTATCGAGGGACTGGTGCACTTCACAAAATAGGTGGCGTCCTCGCTACATATTCGTTGCCAGACCCACTGGCTCCAGGTCATCTACAAGTCCATAGGCTAGGTAAAGCTCCGACCTTATCTCAGTTCACTGGTCACGATGGCAACACCCACCCGTAGCACGCGCTCCAGGAGATGTATGTCACTGATCATCCCTAAAGCCAACCTCATTTGGTCGCCTTTCCTTCCAGTTCTCTGCTGCCTGTGACTGGAACGAATTGCAAAAATCGCTGAAGTTGGAGACTTTTGTCTCCCTCACCAACTTTAAACATCTGCTATCTGAGCAGCCAACCGATCGCTGCAGCTGTACATAGTCCATCGGTAAATAGCCCACCCAATTTACCTACCTCATCCCCATACTGTTTTTATTTATTTACTTTTCTGCTCTTTTGCACACCAGTATCTCTACCTGCACATGACCATCTAATCATTTATCACCCCAGTGTTAATCTGCAAAATTGTAATTATTCGCCTACCTCCTCATGCCTTTTGAACACAATGTATATAGATTCTTTTTTTTCTTTTTTTCTACTGTGTTATTGACTTGTTAATTGTTTACTCCATGTGTAACTCTGTGTTGTTGTCTGTTCACACTGCTATGCTTTATCTTGGCCAGGTCGCAGTTGTAAATGAGAACTTGTTCTCAACTAGCCTACCTGGTTAAATAAAGGTTAAATAAAATTAATTTAAAAAATGAGGATGGAAAAATATATGTATATATTGAAGCAACATCTCAAGACATCAGTCAGGAAGTTAATGCTTGGTCGCAAATGTGTCTTCCAAATGGACAATGACCCCAAGCATACTTGCAAGCAAAGGTGTGGCAAAATGGCTTAAGGACAACAAAGTCAAGGTATTGGAGTGGCCATCACAAAGCCCTCACCTCAATCCTATAGAACATTTGTGGGCAGAACTGAAAAAGCATGTGCGAGCAAGGAGGCCTACAAACCTGACTCCTACAAACCGGGCCAAAATTCACCCAACTTATTGTGGGAAGCTTGTAAAAGGCTACCCGAATTGTTTGACCCAAGTTAAACAATTTAAAGGCAATGCTACAAAATACTAATTGAGTGTATGTAAACTTCTGACCCATTGGGAATGTGATGAAAGAAATATTAGCTGAAATCATTCTCTCTACTATTATTCTGACTATTCACATTCTTAAAATAAAGTGGTGATCCTAACTGACCTAAAACATGACATTTTTACAAAGATTAAATGTCAGGAATTGTGAAAAATTGAGTTTAAATGTATTTAGCTAAGGTGTATGTAAACTTCCGACTTCAACTGTACGTGTCTGTCTCTAACCCGTCTAACCTCTATCTACCTACCTGTCTGTCTCTTACCTGTCTAACCTCTGTGCATTAGTATTCAGACCCGTTGCCTTTTTCCACATGTTGTTATGTTTTCCTCATCAATCTACACACACTACCCCACAATGACAAATGAAAAACACGTTTTTAGAAATGTTTACAAATGTAGAAACTAAAATAAAAACAATCAAATCAAATTTTATTGGTCACATACACATATTTAGCAGATGTTATTGCCGGTGTAGCGAAATGCGTGTGTTCCTAGCTCCAACAGTGTAGTAGTATCTAACTAAATGCTTGTGTTCCTAGCTCCAACAGTGTAGTAGTGTCTAACTAAATGCTTGTGTTCCTAGCTCCAACAGTGTAGTAGTGTCTAACTAAATGCTTGTGTTCCTAGCTCCAACAGTGTAGTAGTGTCTAACTAAATGCTTGTGTTCCTAGCTCCAACAGTGTAGTAGTGTCTAACTAAATGCTTGTGTTCCTAGCTCCAACAGTGTAGTAGTGTCTAACTAAATGCTTGTGTTCCTAGCTCCAACAGTGTAGTAGTGTCTAACTAAATGCTTGTGTTCCTAGCTCCAACAGTGTAGTAGTGTCTAACTAAATGCTTGTGTTCCTAGCTCCAACAGTGTAGTAGTGTCTAACTAAAAGCTTGTGTTCCTAGCTCCAACAGTGTAGTAGTGTCTAACTAAATGCTTGTGTTCCTAGCTCCAACAGTGTAGTAGTATCTAACTAAATGCTTGTGTTCCTAGCTCCAACAGTGTAGTAGTGTCTAACTAAATGCTTGTGTTCCTAGCTCCAACAGTGTAGTAGTGTCTAACTAAATGCTTGTGTTCCTAGCTCCAACAGTGCAGTAGTATCTAACTAAATGCTTGTGTTCCTAGCTCCAACGGTGTAGTAGTGTCTAACTAAATGCTTGTGTTCCTAGCTCCAACAGTGTAGTAGTGTCTAACTAAATGCTTGTGTTCCTAGCTCCAACAGTGTAGTAGTGTCTAACTAAATGCTTGTGTTCCTAGCTCCAACAGTGCAGTAGTGTCTAACTAAATGCTTGTGTTCCTAGCTCCAACAGTGTAGTAGTGTCTAACTAAATGCTTGTGTTCCTAGCTCCAACAGTGCAGTAGTGTCTAACTAAATGCTTGTGTTCCTAGCTCCAACAGTGTAGTAGTGTCTAACTAAATGCTTGTGTTCCTAGCTCCAACAGTGTAGTAGTGTCTAACTAAATGCTTGTGTTCCTAGCTCCAACAGTGTAGTAGTGTCTAACTAAATGCTTGTGTTCCTAGCTCCAACAGTGTAGTAGTGTCTAACTAAATGCTTGTGTTCCTAGCTCCAACAGTGTAGTAGTGTCTAACTAAATGCTTGTGTTCCTAGCTCCAACAGTGTAGTAGTGTCTAACTAAATGCTTGTGTTCCTAGCTCCAACAGTGTAGTAGTGTCTAACTAAATGCTTGTGTTCCTAGCTCCAACAGTGTAGTAGTGTCTAACTAAATGCTTGTGTTCCTAGCTCCAACAGTGTAGTAGTGTCTAACTAAATGCTTGTGTTCCTAGCTCCAACAGTGTAGTAGTGTCTAACTAAATGCTTGTGTTCCTAGCTCCAACAGTGTAGTAGTGTCTAACTAAATGCTTGTGTTCCTAGCTCCAACAGTGTAGTAGTGTCTAACTAAATGCTTGTGTTCCTAGCTCCAACAGTGTAGTAGTGTCTAACTAAAAGCTTGTGTTCCTAGCTCCAACAGTGTAGTAGTGTCTAACTAAATGCTTGTGTTCCTAGCTCCAACAGTGTAGTAGTATCTAACTAAATGCTTGTGTTCCTAGCTCCAACAGTGTAGTAGTGTCTAACTAAATGCTTGTGTTCCTAGCTCCAACAGTGTAGTAGTGTCTAACTAAATGCTTGTGTTCCTAGCTCCAACAGTGCAGTAGTATCTAACTAAATGCTTGTGTTCCTAGCTCCAACAGTGTAGTAGTGTCTAACTAAATGCTTGTGTTCCTAGCTCCAACAGTGTAGTAGTGTCTAACTAAATGCTTGTGTTCCTAGCTCCAACAGTGTAGTAGTGTCTAACTAAATGCTTGTGTTCCTAGCTCCAACAGTGCAGTAGTGTCTAACTAAATGCTTGTGTTCCTAGCTCCAACAGTGTAGTAGTGTCTAACTAAATGCTTGTGTTCCTAGCTCCAACAGTGTAGTAGTGTCTAACTAAATGCTTGTGTTCCTAGCTCCAACAGTGTAGTAGTGTCTAACTAAATGCTTGTGTTCCTAGCTCCAACAGTGTAGTAGTGTCTAACTAAATGCTTGTGTTCCTAGCTCCAACAGTGTAGTAGTGTCTAACTAAATGCTTGTGTTCCTAGCTCCAACAGTGTAGTAGTGTCTAACTAAATGCTTGTGTTCCTAGCTCCAACAGTGTAGTAGTGTCTAACTAAATGCTTGTGTTCCTAGCTCCAACAGTGTAGTAGTGTCTAACTAAATGCTTGTGTTCCTAGCTCCAACAGTGTAGTAGTGTCTAACTAAATGCTTGTGTTCCTAGCTCCAACAGTGTAGTAGTGTCTAACGATTCACAACAATAAACACTCATCTTAAAGTAAAAGAATGGAGTTAAGAAATATATAAATCTTAAGACAAGTAATACCAGAGTGGCATTGACTAAATACAGTAGAATAGAATACAGTATATACACATGAGAGGGATAAAGCAGTATGTAAACATTATTAAAGTGACCAGTGTTCCATTATTACAGTGACCAGTGTTCCATTATTACAGTGACCAGTGTTCCATTATTACAGTGACCAGTGTTCCATTATTAAAGTGACCAGTGTTCCATTATTACAGTGACTAGTGTTCCATTATTACAGTGACCAGTGTTCCATTATTAAAGTGACTAGTGTTCCATTATTACAGTGACCAGTGTTCCATTATTAAGGTGGCCAGTGATTCCATGTCTAAGTGTATGGGGCAGCAGCCTCTAAGGTGCAGGGTTGAGTAGCCGGGTGGTAGCCGGCTAGTGATGGCTATTTAACAGTCTAATGGCCTTGAGACAGAAGCTGTTTTTCAGTCTCTCTGTCCCAGCTTTGATGCGCCTGTATTGACCTCCCTTTCTAGATGATAGCGGGGTGAACAGGCCATGGCTGATGTCTTTGATGATCTTTTTAGGCTTTCCTGTGACATCGGGTGCTGTAGGTGTCCTGGAGGGCAGGCAGTGTGCACCTAGTGATGAGTTGGGCAGACCACACCACCCTCTGAAGAGCCTTGCGGTTGAGGGCGGTGCAGTTGCCGTACCAGGCGATGATACAGACTGACAGGATGCTCTCTATCTATGCATCTGTAAAAGTTTTTTAGGATCTTAAGCCAAATTTCTTCAGCCTCCTGAGGTTGAAGAGACGCTGTTGTGCCTTCTTCACCACACTGTCTGTGTGGGTGGACCATTTCAGATTGTCAGTGATGTGTACGCCGAGGAACTTGAAGTTTTCCGATGTTGATAAGTCGGTAAGCCCCCCTGCTGTTTCCTGAAGTCCACGATCAGCTCGTGGGTGCAGAGGGTCCCTGGTTCGAGCCCAGGTAGGGGCGAGGAGAGGGACAGGTAGAGTCTAGTCAGTGTGTTGACATTGAGAGAGGTTGGTTTCCTGTCCCCACTCTGCCAGGGCCCTCGTATTTACATAAGTATCCAGACCCTTTACTCAGTACTTTGTTGAATCACCTTTGGCAGCGATTACAGCCTAGAGTCTTCTTGAGTGTGACGCTACAAGCTTAGCACACCTGTATTTGCGGAGTTTCTCCCATTCTTCTCTGCAGATCCTCTAAAGCTCTGTCAGGTTGGATGGGGAGCATCGCTGCACAGCTATTTTCTGATCTCTCCAGAGATTTTCGATAGGGTTCAAGTCCGAGCACTTGCTGGGCCACTCAAGGCCATTCAGAGACTTGTCCCGAAGCCAATCCTGCAGTTGGCTTGGCTGTGTGCTTAGGGTCATTGTCCTGTTAGACAGTTAACTTTCACCCCAGTCTGAGGTCCTGAGCGCTCTGGAGCATTTTTTCATCAAGGATCTCTGTACTTTGCTCCATTAATCTTTTCCTCGATCCTGACTAGTCTTCCAGTCCCTGCCGCTGAAAAACATCCCCACAGCATGATGCTTCCACCAACATGCTTCACCGTAGCCTAGTGCCAGGTTTCCTCCAGATGTGACACTTGGCATTCAGGCTAAAGAAATCAAGTCTGGTTTCATCAGACCAGAGAAACTTGACCAGAGAAAACAATTCAAATTCCTGGTTTTTGCTCTGACATGCACTGTGTGTTTCTTTCCAAATCATGAACATTCAATTGAATTTACAACAGGTGGACTCCAATCTAAAGGATGATCAATGGAAACAGGATGTACCTGAGCTCAATATCAAGTCTCATAGCAAAGGGCCTGAATACTTATGTAAATAAGGTATTTCTGTTTATTATTTTTAATACATTTGCAAACTTCTCCAAATACCTGTTTACACTTAGTCATTATGGGGTATTGTGTGTAGATTGATGAGTTAACATTTTTACTTGATCCATTTTAGAATAACGCTGCATAACGTATTTAGCAAAGAAGCCACAGATAGGAACATCGCTGTTCTCCTTGTGAATAGCTTCATTACTACCTGGTACCCCTGCACACTGACTCAGTACTGGTACCCCTGCACACTGACTCAGTACTGGTACCCCTGCACATTGACTTAGTACTGGTACCCCTGCACATTGACTCAGTACTGGTACTCCTGCACATTGACTCAGCACTGGTAGTCCTACACATTGACTCAGTACTGGTACCCCTGCACATTGACTCAGTACTGGTACCCCTGCACATTGACCCAGTACTGGTACCCCTGCACACTGACTCAGTACTGGTACCCCTGCACACTGACTCAGTACTGGTACCCCTGCACACTGACTCAGTACTGGTACCCCTGCACACTGACTCAGTACTGGTACCCCTGCACATTGACTTAGTACTGGTACCCCTGCACATTGACTCAGTACTGGTACTCCTGCACATTGACTCAGCACTGGTAGTCCTACACATTGACTCAGTACTGGTACCCCTGCACACTGACTCAGTACTGGTACCCCTGCACACTGACTCAGTACTGGTATCCCTGCACACTGACTCAGTCCTGGTACCCCTGCACACTGACTCAGTACTGGTACCCCTGCACATTGACTTAGTACTGGTACCCCTGCACATTGACTCAGTACTGGTACTCCTGCACATTGACTCAGCACTGGTAGTCCTACACATTGACTCAGTACTGGTACCCCTGCACACTGACTCAGTACTGGTACCCCTGCACACTGACTCAGTATTGGTATCCCTGCACACTGACTCAGTCCTGGTACTCCTGCACATTGACTCAGTACTGGTACCCCTGCACATTGACTCAGTACTGGTACCCCTGCACATTGACTCAGTACTGGTACTCCTGTACATTGACTCAGTCCTGGTACTCCTTCACATTGACTCAGTACTGGTACTCCTTCACATTGACTCAGTACTGTTACCCCTGCACATTGACTCAGTACTGTTACCCCTGCACATTGACTCAGTCCTGGTACTCCTGCACATTGACTCAGTACTGGTACTCCTTCACATTGACTCAGTCCTGGTACTCCTGCACATTGACTCAGTACTGGTACTCCTGCACATTGACTCAGTCCTGGTACTCCTTCACATCCTTCACACAGTTCCTTGGCATACACATCACAGACAAACTGAATTGGTCCACTCACACAGACAGCATCGTGAAGAAGGCGCAGCAGCGCCTCTTCAACCTCAGGAGGCTGAAGAAATTCGGCTTGTCACCAAAAGCACTCACAAACTTCTACAGATGCACAATCGAGAGCATCCTGGCGGGGTGTATCACCGCCTGGTATGGCAACTGCACCGCCCTCAACCGTAAGGCTCTCCAGAGGGTAGTGAGGTCTGCACAACGCATCACCGGGGGCAAACTACCTGCCCTCCAGGACACCTACACCACCCGATGCTACAGGAAGGCCATAAAGATCATCAAGGACATCAACCACCCGAGCCACTGCCTGTTCACCCCGCTGTCATCCAGAAGGCGAGGTCAGTACAGGTGCATCAAAGCTGGGACCGAGAGACTGAAAAACAGCTTCTATCTCAAGGCCATCAGACTGTTAAACAGCCACCACTAACATTGAGTGGCTGCTGCCAACACACTGTCAATGACACTGACTCAACTCCAGCCACTTTAATAATGGGAATTGATGGGAAATGATGTAAATATATCACTAGCCACTTTAAACAATGCTACCTTATATAATGTTACTTACCCTACATTATTCATCTCATATGCATACGTATATACTGGACTCTATATCATCGACTGCATCCTTATGTAATACATGTATCACTAGCCACTTTAACTATGCCACTTTGTTTACATACTCATCTCATATGTTATACTGTACTCGATATCATCTACTGTATCTTGCCTATGCTGCTCTGTACCATCACTCATTCATATATCCTTATGTACATATTCCTTATCCCCTTACACTGTGTATAAGACAGTAGTTTTTTTGGAATTGTTAGTTAGATTACTTGTTGGTTATTACTGCATTGTCGGAACTAGAAGCACAAGCATTTCGCTACACTCGCATTAACATCTGCTAACCATGTGTATGTGACAAATAAAATTTGATTTGATTTGATTTGAGTAGGTGTTCTCAAACCTTTCAGTGGTAGTGTATATACAGTACCAGTCAATAGTTTGGACAAATGCTGGTTAAGTGTGTTACTTCAATCTTTTGTCTTGCCCATTCACCCTCTGAATGACATACATACATAATCCATGTCTCAAGGCTTAAACATCTTTCTTTAACCTGTCTCCTCCCCTTCATCTACACTGATTGAAGTGGATATAACAAGTGACATCAATAAGGGATCATAGTTTTCACCTGGTTTCACCTGGTCAGTCTGCCATGGAAAGAGCAGGTGTTCTTCATGTTTTGTACACTCAGTGTATGTACTGTATTCTAGTTAAAGCTCATCCTATATACCTTGTGTTGTACACCTTTTTCTATTCATATACTGTCTATACACACAATCATATACATACTGTATATATTTACATTCCAGATTCTGACATTGCTCGTTCGGATATTTCTTAATACCTTTATTTTTTGGATGTGTGCGTATTGTGTTGTATTGTTAGACATAGAAACATAAGCATTTCGCTGCACCGGCTAAATATATACAATTTGATTTGCATTGTAATGTGGCTGTGCTAAGCAACATGCGGGATCAAACACTTTAAAAGTGTCCTGTGTTACGCATACCATTATCTCTATCTGATTGGAAAGTCTGCTATTTATTCTTCCTCATTATAAAGAGAACTAACAGTACTGAGATGTCAAAAAGCTGTTGGCCTTGTGACGTCATACGGGCTAGGTGACGTGGCACCGGGAACATTAGTAGCTACTCCTCAGCAGCACGCTCTTTACCGGGCAGCACCGAGCCGTTCGAGACGACTTTCTTCCCCTCAGGGCTGTACGATCGAGATAATGGCGTCAAATAACAGTCAGGTTGGAAAGTGGGAAGTCGTGAAAAAAAGCAAGAAACCGGGCACCGCCGGCAGCGGAGGGAAAAATCTCGGGGAGAAGAAAACTGGACGGAAAGCTCTGAGCGAATCCAACATGACGAGGACCGACCAGTTTCGTAAGTTTACATGGCTAGCTGCTAGAGAAGGTTACGTTAGCCACCGCAGCTAACTAGCTACCGACATAACCACCACTTATAACTGTCGCTACAACTTAGCTAACGTTACAACTAAGCTGCTAATGTCATAATGTGTGTTTTGGGGTCCGGTTGTGTCTGCCACGTTGGCGGCTAACCTACCGGATGTTCGCTAAGCCACTAGCTAGCATCAGCATATGGCTTAAGATAGCTAACGTAAGTTTGCTAATTAGCCAAACTGGAAGTTAGTTAGTTAGCTTGACTAGCCAAGTCAACTTAACGGGTTTGTCAGGTAGCCCCTCCAGCCCACTGGTTTGTCAGGTAGCCCCTCCAGCCCACTGGTTTGTCAGGTAGCCCCTCCAGCCCACTGGTTTGTCAGGTAGCCCCTCCAGCCCACTGGTTTGTCAGGTAGCCCCTCCAGCTCACTGGTTTGTCAGGTAGCCCCTCCAGCCCACTGGTTTGTCAGGTAGCCCCTCCATCCCACTGGTTTGTCAGGTAGCCCCTCCAGCTCACTGGTTTGTCAGGTAGCCCCTCATGCCCACTGGTTTGTCAGGTAGCCCCTCATGCCCACTGGTTTGTCAGGTAGCCCCTCATGCCCACTGGTTTGTCAGGTAGCCCCTCCAGTTCACTGGTTTGTCAGGTAGCCCCTCCAGTTCACTGGTTTGTCAGGTAGCCCCTCCAGTTCACTGGTTTGTCAGGTAGCCCCTCCAGTTCACTGGTTTGTCAGGTAGCCCCTCCAGTTCACTGGTTTGTCAGGTAGCCCCTCCAGCCCACTGGTTTGTCAGGTAGCCCCTCCAGCCCACTGGTTTGTCAGGTAGCCCCTCCATCCCACTGGTTTGTCAGGTAGCCCCTCCAGTTCACTGGTTTGTCAGGTAGCCCCTCCAGCCCACTGGTTTGTCAGGTAGCCCCTCCAGCCCACTGGTTTGTCAGGTAGCCCCTCCAGCCCACTGGTTTGTCAGGTAGCCCCTCCATCCCACTGGTTTGTCAGGTAGCCCCTCCAGTTCACTGGTTTGTCAGGTAGCCCCTCCAGCCCACTGGTTTGTCAGGTAGCCCCTCCAGCCCACTGGTTTGTCAGGTAGCCCCTCCAGCCCACTGGTTTGTCAGGTAGCCCCTCCAGCCCACTGGTTTGTCAGGTAGCCCCTCCAGTTAACTGGTTTGTCAGGTAGCCCCTCCAGCCCACTGGTTTGTCAGGTAGCCCCTCCAGCCCACTGGTTTGTCAGGTAGCCCCTCCAGCCCACTGGTTTGTCAGGTAGCCCCTCATGCCCACTGGTTTGTCAGGTAGCCCCTCATGCCCACTGGTTTGTCAGGTAGCCCCTCCAGTTCACTGGTTTGTCAGGTAGCCCCTCCAGTTCACTGGTTTGTCAGGTAGCCCCTCCAGCTCACTGGTTTGTCAGGTAGCCCCTCCAGCCCACTGGTTTGTCAGGTAGCCCCTCCAGATCCCCTTGGAACCATACTCCCCGGGGTTGGCTCCCTAAGCCATAACAGCCAAGTACTACATCTAAACATGAATCGATTCTTGAACTTACGGTTCAAGAAACATAAATTCCTCTACTTTCATATCACCCGTCTGTCTTCCGTTTACAAACATGTGTTTGTTAAAACTTCTTGCGACTCCAAACCCGTACCCTGAGCGTAATCATAGCCTCAAGCTCATTACCATAACGCAACGTTTCCTATTCATGAAAATCACAAATGAAATGAAAGAAATATATTCACTCACAAGCTTAGCCTTTTGTTAACAACACTGTCATCTCAGATTTTCAAAATATGCTTTTCAACCATAGCTACACAAGCATTTGTGTAAGAGTATTGATAGCTAGCATAGCATTAAGCCTAGCATTCAGCAGGCAACATTTTCACAAAAACAAGAAAAGCATTCAAATAAAATCATTTACCTTTGAAGAACTTCAGATGTTTTCAATGACGAGACTCTTAGTTAGATGGCAAATGTTCATTTTTTCCAAAAAGATTATTTGTGTAGACAAAATAGCTCCGTTTTGTTCATCACGTTTGGCTAAGAAAAAGACCGTAAAATGCAGTCATTTACAACGCCAAACTTTTTTCCAAATTAGCTCCATAATATCGACAGTAACATGGCAAACGTTGTTTAGAATCAATCCTCAAGGTGTTTTTCACAGTTCTTTTCGATGATAAATCATTCGTGGCAGTGGGTTTCTCAGAGGCAAATGGAAAAATACTGCAGCTGGAGATTACGCAATATTGTCTGCGAGTTCTGTGGCACTCGCAGACAATATATTTGCAGTTTTGGTAACGTCACTGTTTTCTTTCCAAAGCTGTCAATAGTCGAGCATCTTTTCGTGACAAAATATCTTGTTTTGAATTTTTTATTTCTAGCTGATATGAAGGATACGGTCCTTATTAATGTGTGTCAATGTTCAGACTGAGGGTTGCAGCCTTTTATGGTATATTGCCGATCGATCCGCCACCTACTGTGCGGGATGGAAACAGAATTCCCCAAAAATTTTACAAAAATGAAATAAACAACTTTTCTGTTAAAAAAATAAAACACATCTGATCCTTACACAGGCTCAAGGGGAACCTGGGAGGGCGGGTCTTCTGGCGCCAGTACCCCTTGCAAGTCTTCAGATGTAAAATCATTAAGTCCCAAAAGCGTTTCTGCTGCAGTCACAGTAATGTCCAGTTTGTTATATATTTTTTTGAACGTTTATAACTGTGGCAATGAATGCCACAAAATCCATGTTTTTAAAACGCCGGTTTCTTTTGACTTGCAGCAAACGTCCACTACCATATCTTCACTAGCGTCACTTGTTTTCTCAGTTCTTTTAATCACCTCTGCGTAGGAGATTCGATTGACAGCTCTAACTTTTGCCACTTCAATCTCCTTCACCCATACAGGGCACTCCAGGAACTCGGATCATGATCCCCACCACAACTGCAACACCGTCGTCCTTCAACACACCGTTCTTCAATAAACACTCTGTCTGCACACACTTGAAACATGGCCAAATCCTTTACAGTTCTCACACTGCAATGGTTTGGGAAGGAAAAGTCTTACAGCGTATTTTACATAACCAAGCTTCACATGCGTAGGTATTTGCTCTTTATCAGAAACCAACCGGACCGACAGACTCTTTTTCCTCCGCTAACCCAGCAGGTCAGGCTCCAACCACACCGGGATTTCAACCTGAACATCCGTCGTCACCCCTGAGATGACCCCTTTGACAGGTGCTCTACTCTGAAGATCAAAACACACAACTTCTGTTGTCCGGCTTCTCCCTTGCTGAGCGCCTTTCAGGTTGTGTTGATATTGGACTCGTTTTACTGTGAATATAGATAATTTTGTACCTGTTAACTCCAGCATCATCACAAGGTCCTTTGCTGTGGTTCTGGGATTGATTTGCACTTTTCTCATCAAAGTACGTTCATCTCTAGGAGACAGAACGCGTCTCCTTCCTGAGCGGTATGACGGCTGCATTGTCCCACGGTGTTTATACTTGCGTAATATTGTTTGTACAGATGAACGTGGTACCTTCAGGCGTTTGGAAATGGCTCCCAAGGATGATCCAGACTTGTGGTCTACATTTTTTGGCAGATTTCTTTAGATTTTTTTCCCCATGATGTCAAGCAAAGAGGTTTGAAGGTAGGCCTTGAAATACATCCACAGGTACACCTCCAATTGACTCAAATTATGTCAATTAGCCTATCAGAAGCTTCTATAGCCATGACATAATTTTCTGGAATTTTCAAGCGTTTTGAAGGTCACAGTCAATTTAGTGTATGTAAACTTCTGACCCACTGGAATTATTAGACAGTGAATTACAAGTTAAATAATCTGTCTGTAAGCAATTGTTGGAAAAGTTGCTTGTCATGCAAAAAGTAGATGTCCTAACCGACTTGCCAAAACTATAGTTTGTTGACTTCTTCGATATAGGGGGCGCTCTTTTAATTTTTGGATAAAAGATGCTCGACTATGCATATAATTGACAGCCTTGAAAAGAAAACACTGACGTTTCCAAAACTGCAAAGATATTATCTGTGCGTGCCACAGAACTGATGCTACAGGCGAAACCAAGATGAAATTTCAAACAGGAAATGCCCCAGATTTTGAAGGCGCTGTGTTCCAATGTCTCCTTATATGGCTGTGAATGCGCCAGGAATGAGCTTACACTTTCTGTCGTTTCACCAAGGTGTCTGCAGCTTTGTGACGTATTTGTAGGCATGTCATTGGAAGATTGACCATAAGAGACTACATTTACCAGGTTACTTGGTGTCCTCTGTCGAAATTATTGCGTCATCTCCAGCTGCGTGTATTTTTTCCATTTCCTTCAGAGGAGAAACCAACTGCCACGAATGACTCATCATCGAATAGATATGTGAAAAACACCTTGAGGGTTGATTCTAAACAACCTTTGCCATGTTTCTGTCGATATTATGGAGTTAATTTGGAAAAAAGTTCGGCTTTGTAATGACTGAATTTTCAGGTTTTTTTCTTAGCCAAACGTGATGAACAAAACGTAGCGATTTCTCCTACACAAATAATCTTTTTGGAAAAACTGAACATTTTGCTATCTGAGTCTCCTCATAGAAAACATCCGAAGTTCTTTCAAAGGTAAATTATGTTATTTGAATGCTTTTCTTGTTTTTGTGAAAATGTTGCCTGCTAAATGCTAGGCTTAATGCTATGCTAGCTATCAATACTCTTACACAAATGCTTGTGTAGCTATGGTTGAAAAGCATATTTTGAAAATCTGAGATTTGTTGTTAACAAAAGGCTAAGCTTGTGAGTGAATATTTCTTTCATTTCATTTGTGATTTTCATGAATAGTTAACGTTGTGTTATGGTAATGAGCTTGAAGCTATGATTACGCTCCCGGATACGGGATTGCTCGACGCAAGAAGTTAACAAGAAATTTTTGGAGTGTTTGGAACACTTAGGTTGGAGTCATTAACTTCTCACTTCAACTGTTTGTGCAGAAGATTTTCAAGTAGAGATACTGGGGTGCATTGGAGCAACAAAAAAAAACTATAGGGATGTGGTAGTTGGGTGGGCTATTTACAGATGGGCTATGTACAGGTGCAATGATCAGTAAGCTGCTCTGAAAGCTGATGCTTAAAGTTAGTGAGGGAGAAATGAGTCTTGTTAGTAATTGGATATGTAGATGGACGAGTCGGTCAAGGATCGATTCAGACAAGGTGGTAAATTGTATGACAAGCTACAGTTTATTCAGAGTGAAGATATCTAGAACAGCGTAATTACGGCTCTCCCGCTGGTTCGTACGGAAGCGCAGACGAAGAAGAGGCCGTTACAATCAGTACACCACTATTATATAGAAAAGAAAGTAGGTTGATTCTGGAAGATCGGATCTTTGGATTGGTTCAGCTGGGGTGTAGTCTGTAGTCTTCCGCCATTGGCTCAGTAGTCTGTACGTCATCGTAGAATCCTCTTCGGGCATTCAACGTTCAGAGACAACGGAGATCATGTGTGTGTGCGCTGGTTTTGGCCATTAGTGTAATGCGGGAGCTATCCTGTAGGGGACCCCACAGGCTCAACTCTGAGTTGTAGCCCTTTATCAACAATAGTTTGGTCACCTACATAAGAATTAGCATTTCTCTACAGTCTCCAGCTTCAGCGAATTTTTTTTTTTTGTAGATTTTTTTTTTGTGCAATTTGTTCCAATCATTGGCAGCAGAGAACTGGAAGGAAAGGCAGCCAAAGCAGGAATTGGTTTTGGGGGTGACCAGTGAAATATACCCGCTGGAGCGTGTGCTATGGGTGGGTGTTGCTATGGTGACCGGTGAGCTGAGATAAGGCGGAGCTTTACGTAGCCAAGACTTATAGATGACCTGGAGCCAGTGGGTATGGCGACAAATATGAAGCGAGGGCCATCCAACTAGAGCATACAGATGGGTAGTGTATGGGCCTTTGGTGACAAAACAGATGGCACTGTGATAGACTGCATCCAATTTGCTGAGTATAGTTATTTTGTAAATGACATCACCAAAGTCAAGGATCGGTAGAATAGTCAGTTTTACGAGGGTATGTTTAGCAGCATGAGTGAAGGAGGCTTTGTTGCGAAATAAGAAGCCGATTCTAGATTTAATTTAGGATTGGAGATGCTTAATGTGAGTCTGGAAGGAGAGTTTACAGTCTAACCAGACACCTAGGTATTTGTAGTTGTCCACATATTCTAATTCCAAACCGTCCAGAGTAGTGTTGGAAGACACGCGGGCGGGGTGTGGGCAGCGATCTGTTGATGAGCTTTAGTTTAGCATTTAGTTTTACTTGCGTTAAGAGCAGTTGGAGGCCACGGAAGGAGTGTTGTATGGCACTGGCAAAAGCAACATCATTGATGTATACAGAGAAGAGTCGGCCTGAGGTTGAACCCTGTGGCACCCCCATAGAGACTGCCAGAGGTCCGGACAACAGGCCCTCCGATTTGACACACTGAACTCTATCAGAGAAGTAGTTGGTAAACCAGGCGAGGCCATCATTTGAGAAACCAAGGCTGTCGAGTCTGCCAATAAGAATGTGGTGATTGACAGTCGAAAGCCGTGGCCAGGTCAATGAAGATTGCCGCACAGTATTGTCGGTTATGATATCGTTTAGGACCTTGAGTGTGACTGAGGTGCACTCTTGACCAGCTCTGAAACCAGATTGCAAAGTGGTGGAGGTACGGTGGGATTCGAAAGGGCCAGTAATCTGTTTGTTGGCTTTCGAAGACTTTAGGAAGGCAGGGTAGGATGGATATAGATCTATAACAGTTTGGGTCTAGTGTCTCCCCCTTTTGAAGAGGGGGATGACCACGGCAGCTTTCCAATCTTTAGGGATCTCAGATGATACGTAATAGGGGTTGCAACAATTGAGGCGGATAATTTTAGAAAGAGGGGGTCCAGATTATCTAGCCCAGCTGATTTGTAGTTGTCCAGATTTTGCAGCTATTTCAGAACATCAGCTATCTGGATTTGGGTGAAGGAGAAATGGGGGAGGCTTGGGAAAGTTGCTGTGGGGGGTGCAGAGCTGTTTTGTAGGGGTAGCCAGGTGGAAAGCATGGCCAGCTGTAGATGAATGCTTATTGAAATGTATTACTTCCCAGGACATTACTGAGGTTAGAGAATAACATAGTACCGAACAGGAGGATCCACATTTGTTTGAAAAAGCTAGCCTTTGCTTTCCTAACTGCTTGTGTAAATTGGTTCTTAACTTCCCTGAACAGTTGCATTTCACGGGGACTATTCGATGCTAATGCAGAACGCCACAGGATGTTTTTATGCTGGTCAGGTCTGGAGTGAACCAAGGGATATATTTATTCCTGCTTCTAAAATTTTTGACTGGAGCATGCTTATTTAAGATGGTGAGGAAGGCACTTTTAAAGAAAGACCAGGCATCATCTACTGACGGAATGAGGTCAATATCCCTCCAGGATATCCTGGCCAGGTCGATTAGAAAGGCCTGCCCACTGAAGTGTTTTAGGGAGCCTTTGACAGTGATAAGGGGTGGTCGTTTGACCGCAGGCCCATAGTGGATGCAGGCAATGAGGCAGTGATCACTGAGATCCTGGTTGAAGACAGCAGAGGTGTATTTAGAGGGCAAGTTGGTCAGGATGATATCTATGAGGGTGCCCGTGTTTACGAATTTGGGTTTGTACCTGGTAGGTTCCATGATAATTTGGGTGAGATTGAGGGCATCAAGCTTAGGTTGTAGGATGGCCGGGGTGTTAAGCATATCCCAGTTTAGGTCACCTAACAGAACGAACTCTGATGATAAATGGGGGGCAATTAATTCCCATATGGTGTCCAGGGCACAGCTGGGGCTATATCAAGCGACAACAGTGAGACTTATTTCTGGAAAGGTGGATTTTTAAAAGTAGACGTTCGAACTGTTTGGGCACAGACCTGGATAGCTTCTCTTGTGCTTCTCAGAATGCATCAAATTTTATTGGTCACATACACATGGTTAGCAGATGTTATTGCAGTGTAGCAAATTGCTTGTGCTTCTAGTTCCAACAGTGCAGTAATGGCTAACAATTCCACAACTACCTAATACTCACAAATCTAAGTGAAGAGATGGAATAAGAGTATATGGATGAGCTATGACCCGAGCAGCATAGGCAAGATGCAATAGATGGTATGAAATAGTATATATACAGTGGGGCAAAAAAGTATTTAGTCAGCCCAAAATTGTGCAAGTTCTCCCACTTAAAAAGATGAGGCCTGTAATTTTCATCATAGGTACACTTCAACTATGACAGACAAAATGAGGAAAAAAAATCCAGAAAATCACATTGTAGGATTTTTAATGAATTTATTTGCAAATTTTGGTGGAAAATAAGTATTTGGTCAATAACAAAAGTTTCTCTACTTTGTTATATACCCTTTGTTGGCAATGACAAACGTTTTCTGTAAGTCTTCACAAGGTTTTCACACACTGTTGCTGGTATTTTGGCCCATTCCTCCATGCAGATCTCCTCTAGAGCAGTGATGTTTTGGGGCTGTGCTGGGCAACAGACTTTCAACTCCCTCCAAAGATGTTCTATGGGGTTGAGATCTGGAGACTGGCTAGGCCACTCCAGGACCTTGAAATGCTTCTTACGTTGCCCGTGTGGTGTGTTTGGGATCATTGTCATGCTGAAAGACCCAGCCACGTTTCATCTTCAATGCCCTTGCTGATGGAAGGAGGTTTTCACTCAAAATCTCACAATACATGGCCCCATTCATTCTTTCCTTTACACGGATCAGTCGTCCTGGTCCCTTTGCAGAAAAACAGCCCAAAGCATGAAGTTTCCACCCCCATGCTTCACAGTAGGTATGGTGTTCTTTGGATGCAACTCAGCATTCTTTGTAGTGACGACGTCTTCTCGTTGTCGCAGTGACGACGTCTTCTCGTTGTGAAAAATAGAAACACAAACTACAGGCTCCATGACATCAGCAACCTGGATGTCCAAAATAGCAGAACTGGTGGATTTTAACACCGATAAACCCCTCCGTTTTAAAAATGATTTCCGTATATGTCAATCTAGCAAACCAGGCAACAAAAAGTAACTTTCTAAACAATGTTTTGGTTTGTTTCTAGCTTGTTAGTTAGCTAATGTTAAGTTAGCTGGCTAGCCCAGCAGTTCAAATAATGACATCATATATAGCTGACGTCTTAACTTTAACTCATTTGTATTCATTATTACAGGGAAATAAACTCACACAAATCCTTATTTACAAGTTAATGGTGAGCTGATTACATAAAATAGCTGATGGTTGTGAGTGACGAAGTAAAAGCAGGGCATTCTACCAGAGAATTGTAGAACTTGGACACAGAGACAAACGTTGTATCCAAATTTGAATTTGGTGCAGGTCATGTTGTTCTTCACATTACCTTCTCTGGTAAACGCACTATATCAAATAGAATCAATGTTTTTGTCACATGCACAGGATACAGAAGGTGTAAACGGGACACTGAAATGGTTACTTGCGTAGTAAACTAGCTAAACAATTTACCTTAATCCCAATTTGTTACTACCCTGCATGAATTTGTAGGTAAAGCTAGCTAAGATTGGGCTTTAACTAGTGACTCATGGCTCTGAGACATGAATAATATTACGACACAGATCATACATGTAAGGCTAGCTAGCGACCTAACAGTACGCTTTAGCTTGCAATGGAAATTACTTTCTGACTAAATTCGGAACGTATATCTGAAAATGTAGCTAGCTAGACTCTTACCCGTGTACATGGGTAAAAGCTTCTCCCTCTGTCACGGATGCCATGGTTACCCTTAGTTTGAAGATATATAAAACGCCTATCTCTGGATTACAACAGCTTTCTGTGTTCTCTTTTCGACTCTCTCCGCATATTTGCAATCAAACGCCAGAATTTTCTCCATCTCCTTAGCTATCATACTCGGATTCCACCAATTTCAAAACTCGGTCCTTCAGAAAGTGGAGAGCAACACTTTTCAGTTTATTATATATTTTATATATATATTTTATATATACTTTAGAAAGAATTACCATATACATATTATATAGAATTACATATTGAGCAGCTCATGTTATAGACGGACACGTGCTACGTGGCAGACCAATCCCCTCTCCTCATGTCCAGCCCATCCATTCTCAGCCAATCATGGAGAGCAGGAACGTTCCTGTCTTTCTCTGTGGCTAAACCAACTAGGCTTGTAATTTCACAACTTTATTTTGTATTTACAGATGGTATACAATTTATTAAGCCACATGAAAGTTCCCGACAGTATTTCTGCCAACAAATGCATCTCCTGTCAAGTAGTGACGCGCGACATACACCGAATTTCCTGAAACGAGTCACTTGCATTCACCTTAATTGTGAATAGTGTCGTGTCTTTGGCTATGTCGGATTAAGTGATATGACATGCTATTCTATAAAATAATTTATCCGTAATTAATATTACCTGATTTGAGCTAATCATGTAAATGTAATTAATTAGAGTCGGGGCACCACAAAATAATATTTATAGAGCTGTTATCTTCCGAATAAACTCTTAAAGACCTAGTAATATTTTACATCAATAGCAGTCAATATTAATCGTCATCTTAATTCAGTCTCATCTGAAAGTTGTAAATTCTTGGTTATCTGCACAAACCCTGGCTCACAAGTTGAATCAGCAATACAAAATTGGGTTTAATGATTTATTTACTAAATACCTAACTAATCACACATAATTACACACACTCATAATTAAATAACTTGATTACAAATTACGTCATAAAGGAAAACGTTCCTGGTGGGCGGAACATCAGGGAAAAGGGGCGGGGTTTGAGTGAAAGAGCGGGAAGACTGAGGAACAAAGGGCGAAGCTGTGCTATGGTAAATACAGTATCTTATGCATTCTAAATTACCGCCCATTTGGAAAAGGAAAATGCAATAAATATTTACTGCTGGAAGGCCGTGTTGCCCAACCGAGTCCTTTGAATGTCTCTGGTGGTCAATTGGATACGTTGTAGTAAATGTCATTGTGTGATAGACGGGATACTCTGTCTGTTCCTTCCTAACCCTCGCTTGCAGCGGCTGTTGCTAACTCAGTGGCTAGGAGGTATCACTTCTGTAGTGAGTAAGAGTTCAAAGTTCATACCATTCGCAACCGAACCATTCTGATATCAGACCGTCTTCCTCGAAACAGGAGGTTATATATTTTTTTACCTTTATTTGACCAGGCAAGTCAGTTAAGATTTTTATTTTATTTTCAATGACGGCCTAGTGGGTTAACTGCCTGTTCAGGGGCAGAACGACAGATTTGTACCTTGTCAGCTCGGGGATTTGAACTTGCAACCTTTCGGTTACTAGTCCAACGCTCTACCCATTAGGCTACCTGCCGCCTCGTCAAGGCTTTATATAGGAAGGGATAGGAGGGCGTGTTAAAGTTTTATAGCCCATGTCCCTTCACAGGGCCGGGCCACTGATTGAGCAGAGCCCTGTCTTATGAAAACCCACATCTCAAATCATTTCATATTCAAACATTTAAATTGAACAACAATTCCATGTGAATCCGATAACTCTGATGTGTAGACTTTCCACTGTCGAGTTTGTCATCTTATGATTGATGAGAATGTCTCAGATGACAACCGAACTGACATCATATTCATTAAGTACCACTGCATATGTGGTCGGACTACCAGAATATAATTTCCCCCTACCTTCTGATGTTCCCAGAATCTGTATGTTAACCAAAGGGTTTGCAAATGTAACATCCGTAGGGTAGAGAGAGGAAAAAGGGGAGAAGAGGTATTTATTACTGTCATAAACCTACCCCCAGGTAACGTCATGACAGTAGGCTTACAGTACATTTTGGTTTATCAAGAGATTTACCATTCAAATAAATTCTTACCTTTCTGTGTTTTTACTACATTGTCAAATTGTATTCTTTTGTAATTGATGCAGTAATGCATACATGAGTGTTTCAGAAAAATTGACCCTAAAACATTTAAAATGTATTGATCTTGAACTCAAAAGATGCCCAACGATTGAACAGAGCTGAGTTTGTCTGACTCAAGTGACAGACCTTTTTCTTTGCCATGTTATCGAGTGTCGTGATACTGAACCTGCTATCGAAGTGTTTTATTTATTTACAAGGACTTTAAGTTGAGAAATTTAGGAGCACAGTCAAATTATTTGAAGAAGAGTACTTTTATGATAAGAAACAACGAAGTTTATGGTTTATGGGTAAACATTTTGTGTTCCATGCTCAATCAATTACAATGTACCCTTAAATATGAGTCATTTAGGTGAGACAAATGTTCAGCTGCCCCTTTAAGAGGTGGGCTATTAGCATTGTAACGGTGGGATTGGCATGTCTGTCTGTGAGGGATGAGATTCTCCGCGTCTCTTCACTAGCAGTTGAGCAAGTGTAAAACAACCTGGCGTGTGAAGATAATGTAAATAGCCAAGGAACATAAGGACAGTCACACTTTTTAGTCGACTTTCAAATTAGAAAAACTTCTATGCCTGTGTTTCTAAAAATGTATCTTTCAGCACGTCACTCAGAGCGCACAGCTCCTCAGACACGGTTGCTTTGAAGGGTGGGAGATGTGGGATTCCTTGTTTATGTGATTAGGTCGACGCACTGGAGACCTCTGCCTTGTAAGCTTTACACTGACTGACTGGAGGGAGGCAGATAGAGGCAGTCCGAAGGAGTCTCTGCCTCATTTTGCAACATAACGCTGAAGGTCTGAGCTATAAAAGTTCTCTCCATCTGCCTCTCTCTCTTCTCTCCATCTGCCTCTCTTCTCTCCATCTGCCTCTCTCTCTTCTCTCCATCTGTCTCTCTCTCTTCTCTCCATCTGTCTCTCTCTCTTCTCTCCATCTGTCTCTCTCTCTTCTCTCCATCTGTCTCTCTCTCTTCTCTCCATCTGTCTCTCTCTCTTCTCTCCATCTGTCTCTCTCTCTTCTCTCCATCTGTCTCTCTCTCTTCTCTCCATCTGTCTCTCTCTCTCTTCTCTCCATCTGTCTCTCTCTCTTCTCTCCATCTGTCTCTCTCTCTTCTCTCCATCTGTCTCTCTCTCTTCTCTCCATCTGTCTCTCTCTCTTCTCTCCATCTGTCTCTCTCTCTTCTCTCCATCTGTCTCTCTCTCTTCTCTCCATCTGTCTCTCTCTCTTCTCTCCATCTGTCTCTCTCTCTCTTCTCTCCATCTGTCTCTCTCTCTCTTCTCTCCATTTCTGTCTCTCTCTCTCTTCTCTCCATTTCTGTCTCTCTCTCTTCTCTCCATTTCTGTCTCTCTCTCTCTTCTCTCCATTTCTGTCTCTCTCTCTCTTCTCTCCATTTCTGTCTCTCTCTCTCTTCTCTCCATTTCTGTCTCTCTCTCTCTTCTCCATTTCTGTCTCTCTCTCTCCTCTCCATTTCTGTCTCTCTCTCTCCTCTCCATTTCTGTCTCTCTCTCTCCTCTCCATTTCTGTCTCTCTCTCTCCTCTCCATTTCTGTCTCTCTCTCTCCTCTCCATTTCTGTCTCTCTCTCTCCTCTCCATTTCTGTCTCTCTCTCTCCTCTCCATTTCTGTCTCTCTCTCTCCTCTCCATTTCTGTCTCTCTCTCTTCTCTCCATTTCTGTCTCTCTCTCTTCTCTCCATTTCTGTCTCTCTCTCTCCTCTCCATTTCTGTCTCTCTCTCTCCTCTCCATTTCTGTCTCTCTCTCTCCTCTCCATTTCTGTCTCTCTCTCTCCTCTCCATTTCTGTCTCTCTCTCTCCTCTCCATTTCTGTCTCTTTCTCTCCTCTCCATTTCTGTCTCTCTCTCCTCTCCATTTCTGTCTCTCTCTCTCCTCTCCATTTCTGTCTCTCTCTCTCCTCTCCATTTCTGTCTCTCTCTCTCCTCTCCATTTCTGTCTCTCTCTCTCCTCTCCATTTCTGTCTCTCTCTCTCCTCTCCATTTCTGTCTCTCTTCTCTCCATTTCTGTCTCTCTCCTCTCCATTTCTGTCTCTCTCTCTCTTCTCTCCATTTCTGTCTCTCTCTGACCTGTTGTTGCAGCTCCCCTGGTGACATCGGGGACATTGTTCGAGGCTTTTGAGAAGATGGGGAAGAAGCATAACAAGGAGCAGGTTCCTCCAGCTGAGCCCAGCAACAAGAAGCCTTCAGCGGGCAAACAGAAGGCCAAGCTTCCCCCTGCCTCTACACAGACACACAACACACACAAGAACCTGGAGGATGCATTCAAAGCTGTGAGCCACACACACACGTACACACCAGCAACTTACACACATGTCCGCAACACAAGGTACACACACACGTACACACCAGCAACTTACACACATGTCCGCAACAAGGTACACACACACGTACACACCAGCAACTTACACACATGTCCGCAACAAGGTACACACACACGTACACACCAGCAACTTACACACATGTCCGCAACACAAGGTACACACACACACACATGGAGGAGTGACTGTATTAGACTAATCTAGGGGCGAAAGTCGCATGAAATAATCTCACTGTTTTGCACATCATAAGCTTGTTTCCATACTGTTTCAGTGTCATGGTGCTCCAGTCCAGGACTCAGTCAGTATGGCCCCTCCCCTGCCTTCTAGAGCACCACCCCTCTCCCTCCTCACCGTGTCAGTATGGCCCCTCCCCTGCCTTCTAGAGCACCACCCCTCTCTCTCCTCACCATGGCAGTATGGCCCCGTCCCCTGCCTTCTAGAGCACCACCCCTCTCCCTCCTCACCTTGTCAGTATGGCCCCGTCCCCTGCCTTCTAGAGCACCACCCCTCTCCCTCCTCACCGTGTCAGTATGGCCCCTCCCCTGCCTTCTAGAGCACCACCCCTCTCCCTCCTCACCTTGTCAGTATGGCCCCTCCCCTGCCTTCTAGAGCACCACCCCTCTCCCTCCTCACCCTGTCAGTATGGCCCCTCCCCTGCCTTCTAGAGCACCACCCCTCTCCCTCCTCACCGTGTCAGTATGGCCCCTCCCCTGCCTTCTAGAGCACCACCCCTCTCCCTCCTCACCGTGTCAGTATGGCCCCTCCCCTGCCTTCTAGAGCACCACCCCTCTCCCTCCTCACCGTGTCAGTATGGCCCCTCCCCTGCCTTCTAGAGCACCACCCCTCTCCCTCCTCACCGTGTCAGTATGGCCCCGTCCCCTGCCTTCTAGAGCACCACCCCTCTCCCTCCTCACCGTGTCAGTATGGCCCCTCCCCTGCCTTCTAGAGCACCACCCCTCTCCCTCCTCAACGTGTCAGTATGGCCCCTCCCCTGCCTTCTAGAGCACCACCCCTCTCCCTCCTCACCTTGTCAGTATGGCCCCTCCCCTGCCTTCTAGAGCACCACCCCTCTCCCTCCTCACCTTGTCAGTATGGCCCCTCCCCTGCCTTCTAGAGCACCACCCCTCTACCTCCTCACCGTGTCAGTATGGCCCCTCCCCTGCCTTCTAGAGCACCACCCCTCTCCCTCCTCACCGTGTCAGTATGGCCCCTCCCCTGCCTTCTAGAGCACCACCCCTCTCCCTCCTCACCGTGTGAAGGATATTTCATGTAATCGTTTACATCTTTGTCATTATATTTATTTTTTATTTGAAAATCATCTTATTTAATGATTTCATATTTTCCGTGAGCTAAGGCTACAGAGAGGGCTGGAGAATTAGACGCCTGTGATATTCTGAAGTCCGAAACACGGCCACTAGATGTCTGGTAAAGTCCTTGAAAGATACCAATGTTCTTTCTGGTAATTTATTGGTCAACTTTTCCAGTAATATTCCCTCCCTTTTGCAAACCTACTCGGGTCTGGATTTTCACCAGTTGTGACTTGACTCGGACCCCATCAGTAGAGACTGTTGCCAGAAAGTGTCTCACTTGAATCCTTCAACATGCTGGATATAACAGCATATTTTACATGGTTATTGTGGTAGCTGCTAGCCTTACTATTTTGGTAGACTGTACATTACGAAATGTAGCTTCAGAGAACGTAAGACCTCATTCAATTGACTGCATATTTCTTAACTGTTCCAGATGGACGTGGGTTAGGTAGTATTATGTATGGTAATTCCTGTTCTGTTGCAGATGGACGTGGGTTAGGTTGTATTATGTATGGTAATTCCTGTTCTGTTGCAGATGGACGTGGGTTAGGTTGTATTATGTATGGTACTTCCTGTTCTGTTCCAGATGGACATGGGTTAGGTTGTATTATGTATGGTAATTCCTGTTCTGTTGCAGATGAACGTGGGTTAGGTTGTGGTTGTTATGTATGGTACTTCCTGTTCTGTTGCAGATGAACGTGGGTTAGGTTGTGGTTGTGTTATGTATGGTACTTCCTGTTCTGTTCCAGATGGACGTGGGGGAGCTGAAGCAGCAGTTGGACCGGAGCCAGACTCTGTTCCCTGACAACCCGTCAGTCTGGGTCAAAGACCTGGCAGGATACCTCAACCACGCCCTGGCTGCTCCGGAGACTGATCCCACCCTCAGCAGCTACACACATGGTCAGTAACATAACCACCACCAAAACCAGGGCTCTAAATTTGAAGAAATTCATTGGAACACTAATGGTCTATTAGGAGCACCACATGAGATCTAAGAGCACCAGAAAATATAATTTCTTTAATCAATTGAAATGCACCTTATATTGGGCCTATATATTTATTTATTTATTTAACTAGGCAAGTCAGTTAAGGATAAATTCTTATTTACAATGATGGCCTAACCCGGACTACGCTGGGCCAATTGTGCGCCGCCCTATGGGACTCCCAATCACGGCTGGTTGTGATACAGCCTGGAATGGAACCAGGGTCTGTAGTGATGCCTCTCGGATGCAGTGTCTCAGACCACTGCGCCACTCCGGAGCTCTTGTGAAACACATGTTGTGCCCTAGAAACTAATATATAACACAAATACATTTATTTCTTATAAAAAGCTAAAACGTTATGAATACCTCTCATTAAAATGTGTCATTTGTGGAATAGTAGGTTTCTACATTGTGTAAAAGCACTATTTTACTATCGAGATGCATTTCATAATCACTAAAATGTTTTTAGAGATTGTCTTGCATTTCATTGAAAATTGTACACTGTCATTCATTGATCTCCTGAAAAGTTATCCCTTTTTTTAACGTGCCCCCTAATATACTGGTGAAGTTACCATGTTGTTAGCTAGCTAGCCAATTAGGTAACATATAGGAACAAAGTGTAAAGAAATTGTCAATGACGTCGATGCATGAGTAGTTTAGACTGGCCCATGACATGGTTTCTGAATGTAAAATACAGTGCCGGTGATTCGCTGTAGGAAGATTAAAAATGCTGCTCTGGTAATATGGGTCTTGACCCGGTTGGGCTAGAAGCTGTAGTAATGGTCCAACCCATGACGCTAAAGAATCTGCACTGCCGTGTTTCTCTGAAACAACGGTACAGCGAAGTCTTATCATTACTACAATCTGGGAGCACAGTTCTCCCAAAATAAAATGTATGGTCGCAAAATATCTTGTTGCATATGCGACCAAATTGGCTGGGCTGGGTTCCATCCCTGAAGGCGTCTCCCCCTTCCTGGGAGAACAAAGCTGATCTCGACCTAACCAGCCATGGAGGTACGTCACTCGCCGTGGAAGTCGAAGAAGGTGTTCTCTGACAAAGGGTGTCTCCTTGGTGATGTTGAGCCCAGAACTGACACAGAACAGAAACAGCTTTGCTGCCCTGGATCCAGAGGTGTCTTCGTCCTCGATTCTGTCTCCCTCTCTTGTGGCTTCTACCTCGGGTTCAGATCCTCAGAGCTCCCAGCCTCATCAGACCGTGAAGCTGCCTGAGAGACCAGCCCATTCAACATCACCAGCTGTCATCATAGGCAGCTCTATGGTGAGAAACATCTCGGTCCGCAAGGCAAAAACGCTGTGCTACACAGGAGCACGAGTACAGGACATAACGAGGCTGCTTCTGACTGTTCTAACTAGAGGTTGACCGATTTAATTAGGGCCGATTTCAAGTTTTCATAACAATCGGAAATCTGTATTTTTGGACTCCGATTTGGCCTATTATTATTATTATTATTTTTTACACTTTTATTTAATCTTTATTTAACTAGGCAAGTCAGTTAAGAACAGATTCTTATTTTCAATGACAACCCCATTGTTCCTAGGCTAACTGCCTTGTTCGGGGGCAGAACGACAGATTTTTACCTTGTCAGTTCGGGGATCCAATCTTGCAACCTTACAGTTAACTAGTCCAACGCTCTAACCACCTGCCTCTCATTGCACTCCACGAGGAGCCTGCCTGTTACGCAAATGCAGTAAGAAGCCAAGGTAAGTTGCTAACTAGTGATTAAGAAGTTTAATGCTAGCTAACTACACATGGTTGATGATATTACTAATTAATCTAGTGTGTCCTGCGTTGCATATAATCTGACTGAGCATACATGTATATGACTGAGCGGTGGTAGGCACCAGCAGGCTCGTAAGCATTCATTCAAACAGCACTTTAGTGCGTTTTGCCAGCAGCTCTTCGTTGTGCGTCCAGCATTGCGCTGTTTATGACTTCAAGCCAATCAACTCCCGAGATGAGGCTGGTGTAACCGATGTCAAATGGCTGGCTAGTTAGCGGGGTGCACGCGAATAGCGTTTCAAACGTCACTCGCTCTGAGACTGAGTAGTTGTTCCCTTTGCTCTCTATGGGTAACGCTGCTTCGAGGGTTGCTGTGGTCGATGTGTTGCTGGTTCGAGCCCAGGGAGGAGCGAGGAGAGGGACGGAGGCTATACTGTTACACTGGCAATACTAAAGTGCCTATAAGAACATCCAATAGTCAAAGGTTAATGAAATACAAATGGTATAGAGGGAAATAGTCCTATAATTCCTATAATAACTACAACCTAAAACTTCTTAACTGGGAATATTGAAGTCTCATGTCAAAAGGAACCACCAGCTTTTCATATGTTCTCATGTTCTGAGCAAGGAACTGAAACGTTAGCTTTTTTACATGGCACATATTGCACTTTTACTTTCTTCTCCAACACTTTGTTTTTGCATTATTTAAACCAAATTGAACATGTTTCATTATTGATTTTATTGATTTATAATATTAAGTTAAAAATAAGTGTTCATTCAGTATTGTGGTAATTGTCATTATTACAAATACATGTAAAAAATCGGGCGATTAATCGGTATCAGCTTTTTTGGTCCTCCAATAATCGGTATCGGCGTTGAAAAATCAGTCTGTCGACCTCTAACACAGATGCCGGGAGCTGACAATGTTGAAGTCCATGTGGGGTCAAACGACATCAGGAGGGCTAGCTCGGAACATCTGAAAAATAGATTTTAGCATTAAAAGACGGCCAATAATTTCAGGTCCAGTACCATCGTTTTGGCCGCGGGTGTGAAAGATTCAGCAGACTGCTGGAATTACCCATCTGGCTAAAAGACTGTAGCTCTGCTGGAGTCACTTTTATTGATGACTTTGACACCTTCTGGAAACAGAAGATACTGTACAGGAATGACGGAGTCCATCCAAATCATCTTGGCTCCTGGACTCTGTCCATGCATTTCAAGGCTGCGTTGAGACAACTTATCAGACTAATCAATGGCCAATATTAATCTCTACCATAGTGACAATGAGTCGTCATAATGCTGCATCAAATGTACATGTTCTTAAGGGCATTGGCAAACGCAATGTAAGTAATTTAATTTATGTACCCATAACTGCACTGAATACATCTGTTTATCCTACATGTTCTGTAAGCAGTAATCATGAACCTATGGACCAGAGTTGCACACCGCCTCAGTGCTAACAGTGTATCTAAGCTTCCCAGTAAAGCATTAAAAACAATCAAGCAACCCAGAGAAGTGCTAAAAATAGCCCATATTAACATATGTAGCCTGAGAAACCAGGTCCATGAAGTCAATAACTTGCTTGAAACAGATGACATTCATATTCTATCTCTGAAACTCACTAGATAATATGTTTGCTACAGTGGTAGCAATAAAAGGTTATAACATTTACAGAAATGCCAATGGTGGAGGTGTGGCTGTGTAATATATATATATTCAGAACCACATTCCTGTAACGATTAGAGGGGATCGATCTCATGTTAAATACTGTTGAAGTAATATGGCTACAGGTTCATCTGCCTCACCTTAAACCCATTCTGGTGGGAAGCTACTACAGACCAAGTGCTAACAGTCACTATCTGGATAATATGTGTAGAATGCTTGATAATGTATGTGATATCAACAGAGGTCTATTTTCTGGGTGACTTAAAGATTGACTGGCTTTCATCAACCTGCCCACTCAAGAGAAAGCTTCAAACTGTAACCAGTGCCTGCAACCTGGTTCAGGTTATCAGTCAACCTACCAGGGTAGTTAAACAGCACAGGAATCAACATGTATTGATCACATCTTTACTAATGCTGCAGAAATTTGTTTCAAAGCAGTATCCAGATCCATAGGATGTATACACCTAGTATAGTGTATAAGAGGTCATACAATAAGTTTGGTAGTGATTCATATGTTGTTGATGTAAAGAATATTTGTTGGTCTGTGGTGTGTAATGAGGAGAAACCAGACGCTGCACTCAACACATTTATGAAATTGCTTATTCCAGTTACTAATAAGCACACATTAAGAAATTGACAAACTGTTAAAACTGTTAAATCCCTGTAGATTGATGAGGAATTGAAAAATAGTTGATAGAGATGAGGCAAAGGAGATGGCAAATAGGCCTGGCTGTACAACTGAGGAAAAAGGTATGGCAGCCCAACTGATTGGCAAGCGTACTGCAAATTGAGAAATCATGTGACTAAACTAAATAAATTATTTAAAGAATGAAAAGCTTTGGGGCTTAAATGACATTTGGGGAGAAAATCAACTCGGCTCCATTCGTTGAATCAGATGGCTCACTCATCACAAAGACCACTATTGTGAACTACTTGAATGATTTCTTTCTTTGGCATGATAAGCAAACGTAGGGATAACATGCCAACAACAAACGCTGACACAGCCAAGTATATCGGACCAAATTTTGAAAGCCAAAGAAATGTACTTTTGAATTCCGTAAAGTCGGTGTGGAAGAGGTGAAGAAAGTGACAAGCCACCAGGGTCTGACAATCTGGATGAAAAATGACTGCGGATAAAAGCAGATGATTTTTGACCAGATACAATGCTATTTCACAGTGAACAAATTGACAACAGACTTGCAGCATGCTGATCGGGAAGGACATTCAACAAGCACAGCACTTACACAAATGACTGATGATTGGCTGAGAGGAATTGATGATGAAATGATTGTGGGGGCTGTCTTGTTAGACTTCAGAGCGGCTTTTGACATTATTGATCATAGTCTGATAGAGTTACCTGTCTAACAGAACACAGACAGTGTTCTTTAATGGAAGACTCTGAAATATAATCCAGGTAAAATCAGGAATTCCCCAGGGAGGCTGTTTAGGCCCTTTTTTCAATCTTTACTAATGACATGCCACTAACTTTGAGTAAAGCCAGATTGTCCATGTATGCTGATGACTCAACACTGTACACGTCAGCTACTACAGAGACTGAAATGACTGAAACTCAACAATGAGCTGCAGTTAGTTTCAGAGTGGGTGGGAAGGGACATTTGCACATGCTGTATGCTCATTTGCACAGGCTGTCTATAGATTTTCTATCATTGACTATGTTTGTTTATTCCATGTGTAACTCTGTGTCGCACTGCTTTGCTTTATCTTGGCCAGATCGCAGTTGCAAATGAGAACTTGTTCTCAACTAGCCTACCTGGTTAAATAAAGGTGAAATAAATAAAAAATACGTTAGGCCTAAATATTTCTAAAAGTAAAAGCATTGTATTTGGAACAAAACACTCACTAAACCCTAAACCTCAACTAAATCTTGTAATAAATGTGGAAATTGAGTGAGTTGAGATGACTAAACTGCTTGGAGTAACACTAGATTGTAAACTGTCATGGTCAAAAAGTATTAATGCAGTAGTAGCTAAGATTGGAAGTCGTCTGTCTTTCTAATAAAGCACTAGTTTCTACCTTAACAACACTATCAACAAGGCAGATCCTACAGGCCCTAGTTTTGTCTCACCTGGACTACTGTTCAGTCGTGTGGTCAGGTTCCACAAAAAGTTACAAATGGCTCAGAAAATTACAAATGGCTCAGAACAGGGCAGCACGGCTGGCCCTTGGATGTACACAGAGCTAATATTAATAATATGCATGTCAATCTCTCCTGGCTCAAAGTGGAGGAGAGAATGACTTCATCACTACTTGTATTTATGAGAAGTGTTGACATGCTGAATGCACCGAGCTGTCTGTCTAAACTACTGGCACACAGCTTGGACACCATGCATACTCCACAAGACATGCCACCAGATGTCTCTTCACAGTCCCCAAGTCCAGAACAGACTATGGGAGGCACAGTCCTACATGGAACTCTCCACATCAGGTAACTGATGCAAGCAGTAAAATGAGATTTAAAAAACAGATGATCTGGAACAGCTGGGACTGTGAAGCAACACAAACTTTGGCACAGATGCACGCGTGCACGCACACGGTAACATACGCACATACACATGGATTTAGTACAGTAGAGGTGGAGTAGGGGCCTGAGGGCACACAGTGTGTTGGGATATCTGTGAATGTGTTGTAATGTTTTTAAAATGGTATAAACTGACTTAATTTTGCTGGACCCCAGGAAGAGTAGCCAAATAGATCAAATCAAATGTATTTGCCACATACACATGGTTAGCAGATGTTAATGCGAGTGTAGCGAAATGCTTGTGCTTCTAGTTCCGACAATGCAGTAATAACCAACAAGTAATTTAACTTAAAAATTCCCAAACTACTACCTTATACACACAAGTGTAAAGGGATAAAGAATATGTACATAAAGATATATGAATGAGTGATGGCACAGAACGGCATAGGCAAGATGCAGTAGATGGTATTGAGTACAGTGTGTACATATGAAGTGGCATAGTTTAAAGTGGCTAGTGATACATGTATTACATAAAGATGCAGTAGATGATATAGAGTACAGTATATACAGTGGGGCAAAAAAGTTTTGTCAGCCACCAATTGTGCAAGTTCTCCCACTTAAAAAGATGAGAGGCCTGTAATTTTCATCATAGGTACACTTCAACTATAACAGATAAAATGAGAAAAAAAATTCAGAAAATTACATTTGTAGGATTTTAAATTTATTTATTTGCAAATTATGGTGGAAAATAAGTATTCGGGTCTGGATATTGTAGCCCAGGAGTGGGCTTCGGTGGTAGCACAGGAGCCCTGGCCGGGCTAGCTTCAGGCTAATTGGTGCTTGCTCCGGTATGGAAACGCTAGCCAGGAGTGGTCACCCGGGATTGCGGTTAGCTAGTTGCGAAGATCCAGATGAGAATGTTCAGAGTTTGCGGTAGGAATCTGGGGATATGGAGAGAAATAGGTCCGTTATGCTCTGGTTTGAGTCACATTGTTCGAACTGGCGAGAGCTTTCAGAGCTAAAGGTTAGCTGATGACCGCTAGCAATACTTTGCTAACTGATAGCTGGTAGGTAGTTAGCTGGCAAGCTTCAGTTGAGGGATTCCAGATCAGAAGTAAATAGAAATACATTAGAAAAAACAGATCCGGGCCACATTGGGTGAGGCGGGTTGCAGGAGAGGATTTAGAAGTTGAGGTTTAGGAAAATATTTTTAAAAGATATGTGAAGAAAAAGATGTAAAAATATTTTTATTTTTTATTTTATTTTACCTTTATTTAACCAGGTAGGCAAGTTGAGAACAAGTTCTCATTTACAATTGCCATATACAAGGGGACACGACAGACGTCTGACTGCTACGCCAACTTGGAAATGAGTACATTGACTCTGTACTGGTACCCCCTGTGTGTGTTGTTACCCCGGTACCCCCTGTGTGTGTGTGTGTGGTTACCCCCAGGGGTGTAATACAGGAGTTTAATTACACAGGAGTGTAATTCTCTCTGGGCCTGTAAGTAAGCATTTCACCTGTTGTTGACAAGGCATGTGACATACAATTTTCTTTTTGATTTTACAACAACCACAACTCAACCTCTAAGTGGTCGACAGTCCCGTTCTAACCATTTAGTACCATTCTAACCCTTGTCACTCCTCTCTGTCTTAGATTACCCATACTGCCTTGCGGGGAAGGAGCTGAGGGGCGTAGTCAAAGCTTTGATTGGTCGCTGCAACGAGAGTCTACAGGACTTCTATGACCACTGTGTTTACACCATGCTGAGAGAACTGGACAAACAGACAGGTGAGAGAACTGGACAAACAGACAGGTGAGAGAACTGGACAAACAGACAGGTGAGAGAACTGGACAAACGGACAGGTGGGAGAACTGGACAAACGGACAGGTGGGAGAACTGGACAAACGGACAGGTGAGAGAACTGGACAAACGGACAGGTGAGAGAACTGGACAAACGGACAGGTGAGAGAACTGGACAAACGGACAGGTGAGAGAACTGGACAAACGGACAGGTGAGAGAACTGGACAAACGGACAGGTGGGAGAACTGGACAAACGGACAGGTGGGAGAACTGGACAAACGGACAGGTGGGAGAACTGGACAAACGGACAGGTGGGAGAACTGGACAAACGGACAGGTATATATATGTGTGTGTGTGTGTATGTATATATGTATGTACAGTGCCTTGCGAAGGTATTCGGCCCCCTTGAACTTTGCGACCTTTTGCCATATTTCAGGCTTCAAACATAAAGATATAAAACTGTATTTTTTTGTGAAGAATCAACAACAAGTGGGACACAATCATGAAGTGGAACGACATTTATTGGATATTTCAAACTTTTTTTTTAACAAATCAAAAACTTAAATTGGGCGTGCACAATTATCCAGCCCCCTTAAGTTAATACTTTGTAGCGCCACCTTTTGCTGCGATTACAGCTGTAAGTCGCTTGGGGTATGTCTCTATCAGTTTTGCACATCGAGAGACTGAAGTTTCTCCCATTCCTCCTTGCAAAACAGCTCGAGCTCAGTGAGGTTGGATGGAGAGCATTTGTGAATAGCAGTTTTCAGTTCTTTCCACAGATTCTCGATTGGATTCAGGTCTGGACTTTGACTTGGCCATTCTAACACCTGGATATGTTTATTTTTGAACCATTCCATTGTAGATTTTGCTTTATGTTTTGGATCATTGTCTTGTTGGAAGACAAATCTCCATCCCAGTCTCAGGTCTTTTGCAGACTCCATCAGGTTTTCTTCCAGAATGGTCCTGTATTTGGCTCCATCCATCTTCCCATCAAATTTAACCATCTTCCCTGTCCCTGCTGAAGAAAAGCAGGCCCAAACCATGATGCTGCGACTACCATGTTTGACACTGGGGATGGTGTGTTCAGGGTGATGAGCTGTGTTGCTTTCACGCCAAACATAACGTTTTGCATTGTTGCCAAAAAGTTCAATTTTGGTTTCATCTGACCAGAGCACCTTCTTCCACATGTTTGGTGTGTCTCCCAGGTGGCTTGTGGCAAACTTTAAACGACACTTTTTATGGATATCTTTAAGAAATGGCTTTCTTCTTGCCACTCTTCCATAAAGGTCAGATTTGTGCAATATACGACTGATTGTTGTCCTATGGACAGAGTCTCCCACCTCAGCTGTAGATCTCTGCAGTTCATCCAGAGTGATCATGGGCCTCTTGGGTGCATCTCTGATCAGTCTTCTCCTTGCATGAGCTGAAAGTTTAGAGGGACGGCCAGGTCTTGGTAGATTTGCAGTGGTCTGATACTCCTTCCATTTCAATATTATCGCTTGCACAGTGCTCCTTGGGATGTTTAAAGCTTGGGAAATCTTTTTGTATCCAAATCCGGCTTTAAACTTCTTCACAACAGTATCTCGGACCTGCCTGGTGTGTTCCTTGTTCTTCATGATGCTCTCTGCGCTTTTAACGGACCTCTGAGACTATCACAGTGCAGGTGCATTTATACGGAGACTTGATTACACACAGGTGGATTGTATTTATCATCATTAGTCATTTAGGTCAACATTGGATCATTCAGAGATCCTCACTGAACTTCTGGAGAGAGTTTGCTGCACTGAAAGTAAAGGGGCTGAATAATTTTGCACGCCCAATTTTTCTGTTTTTGATTTGTTAAAAAGGTTTGAAATATCCAATAAATGTCTTTCCACTTCATGATTGTGTCCCACTTGTTGTTGATTCTTCACAAAAAAATAGTTGTATATCTTTGTTTGAAGCCTAAAAGGTCGCAAAGTTCAAGGGGGCCGAATACTTTCGCAAGGCACTGTATGTATGTATGTGTGTGTGTGTGTGTGTATATATATCAAAACGCAGAGGCGGTTTAAGCCTGCACGAAACACAGACCTTATCTGAAGTAGATCAAGACATTCTCTATGGAAGACATGAACGGTAAAATAATGAAGGAACCCCTTTCAAGTTCAGCCGCAAGTTATTACAGGAATTATAACGCGTAGACTATTTCTCTCTAAACCATATACCTTTGACTATTACGAGCCTGCTGCTGCCTACCACCCCTCAGTCAGACTGCTCTATCAAATATCAAATCATAGACTTAACTATAATAAACACACAGAAATACGAGCCTTAGTTTCCGGATTTTACCTATCACCTCGAAAACAAAACGTTTATTTCGTTCCGTATTTTATCTAACAGAGGGCATCCATGAGTCTAAATATTCCTGTTACATTGTACAACCTTCAATGTTATGTCATAATTACGTAAAATTCTGGCAAATTAGTTCCCAACGAGCAAGGCGGCCCAAACTGCTGCATATATACTGACTCTGCGTGCAATGAATGCAAGAGAAGTGACACAATTTCACCTGGTTAATATTGCCTGCTAACCTGGATTTCTTTTAGCTAAATATGCAGGTTTAAAAATAAATACTTGTGTATTGATTTGAAGAAAGGCATTGATGTTTAAGGTTAAGTACACATTGGCGCAACGACAGTCGTTGATTGTTTTTTATAAGATAAGTTTAACTTCTTGGATATAGGGGGCGCTCTTTTAATTTATGGATAAAAATACATTTTGTCACGAAAAGATGCTCGACTATGCATATAATTGACAGCTTTGGAAAGAAAACACTGACGTTTCCAAATCTGCAAAGATATTATCTGTGAGTGCCACAGAACTGATGTTACAGGCGAAACCAAGATGACATTTCAAACAGGAAATGCCCCAGATTTTGAATGCGCTTTGTTCCAATGTCTCCTTATATGGCTGTGAATGCGCAAGGAATGAGCCTACACTTTCTGTCGTTTCCCCAAGGTGTCTGCAGCATTGTGACGTATTTGTAGGCATATCATTGGAAGATTGACCATAAGAGACTACATTTACCAGGTGCTCCGGTTGGTGTCCTCCGTTGCAATTATTGCGTAATCTCCAGCTGCGTGTATTTTACCATTTCCTTCAGAGGAGAAACCAAACTGCCACGAATGACTTATCATCGAATAGATATGTGAAAAACACCTTGAGGGTTGATTCTAAACAACCTTTGCCATGTTTCTGTCGATATTATGGAGTTAATTTGGAAAAAAGTTTGGCGTTGTAATGACTGATTTTTCAGGTTTTTTTCTTAGCCAAACGTGATGAACAAAACGGAGCGATTTCTCCTACACAAATAATATTTTTGGAAAAACGGAACATTTTGCTATCTGAGTCTCCTCATTGAAAACATCCGAAGTTCTTCAAAGGTAAATGATTTTATTTGAATGCTTTTCTTGTTTTTGTGAAAATGTTGCCTGCTGAATGCTAGGCTTAATGCTATGTTAGCTATCAATACTCTTACACAAATGCGTGTGTAGCTATGGTTGAAAAGCATATTTTGAAAATCTGAGATGACAGTGTTGTTAACAAAAGGCTAAGCTTGTGAGCCAATATATTTATTTCATTTGCGATTTTCATGAATAGTTAACGTTGCGTTATGGTAATGAGCTTGAGGCTATAATTACGCTCCCGGATATGGTATTGCTCGTCGCAACAGGTTAATGCTAGCTAGCAACTTACCTTGGCTTACTGCATTCGCGTAACAGGCCGTCTCCTCGTGGAGTGCAATGTAATCAGGTGGTTAGAGCGTTGGACTAGTGAACTGTAAGGTTGCAGGATTGGATCCCCCAAGCTGACAAGGATAAAAATCTGAGGCAGAACGTTCCTAGGCCGTCATTGAAAATAAGAATTGGCGCTAATTAATCGGCCATTCCGATTAATCGGTCGACCTCTAGTAGGGTATACAGTCAACTTAAAGCTGACTCTCCTGTCTCTGTAGGAGAGCCTCTCCATGGTTACCGGGTGTGTATCCAGGCCATCCTACAAGACAAGCCCAGAATGGCTACACAGAACCTTCCTGACGTGAGTGTCCATCCATCCCAGTGCCCTGTGTGTGTGTCTGATATTAAGAAAATATTACATTTTGTGTGCTCTGATTAGTCTCATACTGACCAATCAAATGCCCCCCCCCTCGTTCAAATACAGATTGCTTTATTGGCATGAACTACAATTAGTAGACAATTAGTAGATATTACCATAGAAATCCAGTTCACATCAGTGGTAGTGATATTAGTACACATAATCATGTATAGAGATACAACACTACTGCTGTTGTATTGGGGAACCATGGATACAGGTACAACACTACTGCTGTTGTATTGGGGAACCATGGATACAGGTACAACACTACTGCTGTTGTATTGGGGAACCATGGATACAGGTACAACACTACTGCTGTTGTATTGGGGAACCATGGATACAGGTACAACAGTACTACTGCTGTTGTATTGGGGAACCATGGATACAGGTACAACAGTACTACTGCTGTTGTATTGGGGAACCATGGATACAGGTACAACAGTACTACTGCTGTTGTATTGGGGAACCATGGATACAGGTACAACAGTACTACTGCTGTTGTATTGGGGAACCATGGATACAGGTACAACAGTACTACTGCTGTTGTATTGGGGAACCATGGATACAGGTACAACAGTACTACTGCTGTTGTATTGGGGAACCATGGATACAGGTACAACAGTACTACTGCTGTTGTATTGGGGAACCATGGATACAGGTACAACAGTACTACTGCTGTTGTATTGGGGAACCATGGATACAGGTACAACAGTACTACTGCTGTTGTATTGGGGAACCATGGATACAGGTACAACAGTACTACTGCTGTTGTATTGGGGAACCATGGATACAGGTACAACAGTACTACTGCTGTTGTATTGGGGAACCATGGATACAGGTACAACAGTACTACTGCTGTTGTATTGGGGAACCATGGATACAGGTACAACACTACTACTACTGTTGTATTGGGGAACCATGGATACAGGTACAACACTACTACTACTGTTGTATTGGGGAACCATGGATACAGGTACAACACTACTACTACTGTTGTATTGGGGAACCATGGATACAGGTACAACAGTACTACTACTGCTGCTGTTTTGGAATCTACTACTGCTGCTGTTTTGGTTACACTAAGTTATATACAATGTCTATCCTCCCTCTCTCTCTCGCTCTTTTTCTAGTATCTGGAGTTGTTGCGGTCAGTTCAGAACCGTCCGGTCAAGTGTCTGACAATCATGTGGTCTCTGGGACAGGCTGGCTACTACGACCTCAGCCAGGGGCTACGAGGTGACACGCACACTGCACATGTACATACCCAGGCCAGGATTCAATCTAAGGTGTCTCATATCAAATGTTATTTGTCTCATGCAGCGAATACAACAGGTGGAGACCTTGCTAGATGATAATAATGGTGCTGGAGGGGGATGGCTGCCATTTTACCAACTGTGCCATTTTGCTTGTTTTTTTTCCACATTATTTTGAACTAATTTTGTACATAATGTTGCTGCTACTGTCTCTTATGACCGAAAAGAGCTTCTGGATTACTCACGTCAAACTGGACTTTAATTTAATGAGTCCGACGCGAAGGATGTACTGCTTTGTCAAGAGAAGGCCCAAATCAGCGTAAAAGGGGGAGGAGGTCGCGGTGCCTTGTAAGAATTAGCCGACAAGTAGGTTATTATTGGACAACATGCAATTGTTGGAAAATAAACTGGATGATCTATGATTTAAGACTTCCCTACCAACGGGACATTAAACTGTAATATATGTTTCACCGAGACGTGGCTGAACGACGACACGGATAACCTAGAGCTGGCTGGCTTCTCTGTGCATCGGTAGGACAGAGCAGCTACGTCTGGTAAGTTGAGGGAGGGATGTATCTATTTGTCAATAACTGCTGGTGTGCGATGTCTAATATTAAAGAAGTCTCGAGGTATTGCTCACCTGAGGTAGAGTACCTCATGATAAGCGGCAGACCGCACTATCTACCAAGAGTTCTCATCTGTATTATTCATAGCAGTCTATTTACAACCACAAACGGATGCTGGCAATCTGACTGCACTCAACCAGCTGTATAAGGACATAAGCAAACAAGAAAATGCTCTTCCAGAAGCCAGATTTTAATACAGTCAAACTTAAATCCGTTTTACCTAATTTCTACCAACATGTCATGTGCAACCAGAGGAGACAAACTCTAGACCACCTTTACTCCACACACAAAGACACATATATAAAGCTCGATCCTCCTGCTTACAAGCAAAAACTAAAGCAGGAAGTACCAGTGATGCGCTCAATACGTAAGTGGTCAGATGACACGGATGCTACGCTGCAGGACTGTTTTGCTAGCACAGACTGGAATATGTTCCGGGATTCATCCAATGTTGTTGACTATACCACTTCAGTCACCGGTTTCATCAGTAAGTGTATCGATGACATTGTCCCCACAGTGACCGTACGTACATTTCCCAACCAGAAGCCATGGATTACAGACATCTGCACCGAGCAAAAGGCTAGAGCAGCCGCTTTCATGGAGCGGGACACTAACCCGGACGTTTATAATAAATCCCGCCATGTCCTCCGATGAACCATTAATACAGTTAAATACAATAAACTATGCAACTGGATGCTCTCGATGGTGCAGCTGTAGAACTTTTTGAGGATCCTGAGGGGGAAAAGGTTTTGTCGTGCCCTCTTCACGACTGTCTTGGTGTGTTTGGACCATGATAGTTTGTTTATGATGTGGACACCAAGGAACTTGAAGCTCTCATCCTGTTCCACTGCAGCCCCGTTGATGTTAATGGGGGCCTTTACCTTTAGTCCACAATCATCTCCTTTGTCTTGCTCACATTGAGGGAGAAGTTGTTGTCCTGGCAGTGACAACCTCCCTATAGGCTGTCAAATCGTTGTCGGTGATCAGGCCTACCACTGTTGTAGTCATCAAACTTAATGATGGTGTTGGAGTCATGTGTGGCCATGCAGTCATGAGTGAACAGGGAGTACAGAAGGGGACTGAGCACGCACCCTGAGGGGCCCCAGTGTTGAGGATCAGTGTGGCGGGTGTGGTGTTGCCTACCCTTACCACCTGGGGGCGGCCCATCAGGGTGTCCAGGATCCAGTTTCAGAGGGATGTGTTTAGTCCCAGAGTCCTTAGCATAATGATGAGCTATAAGGGCACTATCGTGTTTGTTGCCTACAGCTCAGCGTTCAATCTTCTCACCTTAAGGATTAACTGTGTGTGTTGCAGTATGGCTGGGTATCATGCTGCCAGTCCTGGGGGTGAAGGCCTTGTCGTCCTACGCCATTGCATACTTGGAGAGACTACTGCTGTAAGTACCTGACCTCTAACCCCTACCCTACCTGGGGATACTGCTGCTGTAAGTACCTGACCTCTAACCCCTACCTTACCCGGGGAGACTGCTGCTGTAAATACCTGACCTCTAACCCCTACCCTACCTGGAGAGACTGCTGCTGTAAATACCTGACCTCTAACCCCTACCCTACCTGGAGAGACTGCTGCTGTAAATACCTGACCTCTAACCCCTACCCTACCTGGAGAGACTGCTGCTGTAAATACCTGACCTCTAACCCCTACCCTACCCGGGGATACTGCTGCTGTAAGTACCTGACCTCTAACCCCTACGCTACCCGGAGAGACTGCTGCTGTAAATACATGACCTCTAACCCCTACCCTACCTGGAGAGACTACTGCTGTAGTATAGACAAGGCCCCAATCCCAAATGGACCCGACACCCTATGCACGTGTGGAGATCTGAGAGGATTTGATTGGCAGAGGCAGTAATGGTTAAACTTCCATCTACCAAGCCTATCAGAGGGCAGAGTGGAGCTGTTACCATATTGATCATCTGAGCTCAACAAATGTTTAGGGGTCATGGGGTTAAGGGGTCGATAGGGGACAGTTGGAGTTGTGGCTGGGTTGAACTTCAATATTACACTGTACTTTGTTTTTGTAAAATGCTGTTTTTGTGTTCTCCAGGCTCCATGTTAACCTGACTAAAGGTTTTGGGGTCATGGGACCTAAAGACTTCTTCCCTCTGCTGGACTTCGCCTACATGCCAAAGAATGCCCTGTCACCAAGGTAACGCACACAAGACGCCTGAATGTCTGAATGCCCTGTCACCCAGGGAACACACACACATAGATGCCTGACTGTCTGAATGCCCTGTCACCCAGGGAACACACACACGTAGATGCCTCACTGTCTGAATGCCCTGTCACCCAGGGAACACACACACATAGATGCCTGACTGTCTGAATGCCCTGTCACCCTGGTAATACACACACATAGATGCCTGACTGTCTGGATGCCCTGTCACCCTGGTAATACACACACATAGATGCCTGACTGTCTAAATGCCCCTAGGAGACAGTCTAAAGCAGAATAACTATGTAGATTATCGACACCAATAGGAGACAGTCTAAAGCAGAATAACTATGTAGATTATCGTCACCAATAGGAGACAGTCTAAAGCAGCAGTATAACTATGTAGATTATCATCACCAATAGGAGACAGTCTAAAGCAGTATAACTACGTAGATTATCGACACCAATAACATTTATTTGTTAATCCGAGGAATAATAATAGTGATCCGAGGAATAATAATAGTGATCCGAGGAATAATAATAGTGATCCGAGGAATAATAATAGTGATCCTAGCAATGCTTTTCCTCGACGTGGACACTTTTCCGCTCCGTTGTTTGAAGTCACCATGAAAATGTTTAGAGGTAACTTGTCTCTGCAGGATACATATTTGATGGAAAGAGATGGTTGATTTGGTCTACTTGCCAAGCAGAGCTGTTTTATCAAGACACAATTGTATGTTTTAATTGTCAATTGTAATGACAAATTTCCCAAAGGATCATGATGATTTTCTTGTAAAAGTATTTGTTTTGGCGAGCAGCTGCTATGTGTGCTCCGTTACTCCGGCGCCTATGCTCACACCTGTCTCCCAGGCAACGCCATACCAATTTACCTCTCTTCACATTTCACTGAAATAAAACCAAATGTTTAGTGATAGTTGGGGCTCTGTAAAAAAAAAAAAAAGTTTTATTGTGACTGTGTGTCTGCGTAGCCTCCAGGAGCAGCTGTGTCGTCTGTACCCTCGTCTGAAGGTGTTGGCTTTTGGGGCAAAGCCCGAGATGACCCTCCACACCTACCTGCCCTCCTTCCTGTCCCGGGCCACGCCCCACTGCCCTGAAGATATGAAGAGAGAGGTAATACACAGGGCACTTGGGAAGTGTTCTGACCCCTTTTCCACATTTTGTTAAGTTACAACCTTATTCTCAAATGGATTAAATAAAAAAATTTCCCTCATCAATCTACACACAATACCCCATAATGACATCACAATACCCCATAATGACATCACAATACCCCATAATGACATCACAATACCCCATAATGACATCACAATACCCCATAATGACATCACAATACCCCATAATGACATCACAATACCCCATAATGACATCACAATACCCCATAATGACAAAGCAAAACCAGGTTTTTAGAATTTTTTGCAAATGTATTAAAAAATAAAGACGCGTTGTTTCCATCAGTATTCAGACCCTTTACCATGAGACTTGAAATGGATCTCAGGTGCATCCTGTTTCCATTGATCATCTTTGAGAGGTTTCTACAGCTTGATTGGAGTCCACCTGTGGTAAATTAAATTGATTGGACATGATTTGGAAAGACACACCTGTCCATATAAGGTCCCACAGTTGACAGTGCACGTCAGAAAAAAAACAAGTCATTTTGGGGCGGCAGGTAGCCTAGTGGTTAGAGTTTTTGGCCAGTGATTGAATCCCAGAGTTGACAAGGTAAAAATCAGTTCTGCCCCTGAACAAGGCAGTTAACCCACTGTTCCTAGGCCGTCATTGTAAATAAGAATTTGTTGTTAACTGACTTGCCTAGTTAAATAAAGGTAAAATAAATGAGGTCATAGGAATTATCCGTAGAGCTCCGAGACAGGATTGTGCTGAGGCACAGATCGGGGAAAGGGTTCCAAAACATTTCTGCAGCATTGAAGGTCCTGAAGAACAGTGGCCTCCATCATTCTTAAAATTAGCCACCCTTTGCCTTGATGACAGCTTTGCACACTCTTGGCATTCTGTCAACCAGTTTTATGAGGAATGCTTTTCCAACAGTCTTGAAGGAGTTCCCACATAAGCTGAGCACTTGTTGGCTGGGTGATTGTGGAGGACAGGTCATCTGATGCAGCACTCCATCACTCTCCTTCTTGGTCAAATAGCCCTTACACAACCTGGAGGTGTGTTGGGTCATTGTCCTTTTGAAAAACAAATGACAGTCCCACTCAGCCCAAACCAGATGGCATGACATATCGCTGCAGAATGCTGTGGTAGCCATGCTGGTTAAGTGTGCCTTGAATTCTAAATAAATCACTGGCAGTGTCACCAGCAAAGCACAATCACACCACCTCCTCCATGCTTCAGTGGGAACCACACATGCGGAGATCATCTGTTCACCTACTCTGCGTCTCAGACACAGCAGTTGGAGCCAAAAATCTCACATTTGGTCTCATTAGACTAAAGGACAGATTTCCACCGGTCTAATGTCCATTGCTTGTGTTTCTTGGCCCAAGCAAGTCTCTTCTTATTGGTGCCCTTTGGTAGTGTTTTCTTCGCAGCAATTCAGTCTCCTCTGAACAGTTGATGTTGAGATGTGTCTGTTGTTTGAACTCTGTAGCAATTATTTGGGCTGCAATTCCGGAGGCTGGTAACTCTACTGAACGTATCCTCTGCAGCAGAAGTAACTCTGGGTCTTCCTTTCCTGTGGCGGTGAGAGCCAGTTTCATCATAGCACTTGAGGATTTTTGCGACTGCACATGAAGAAACTTAGTTCTTGAAATTTTCCAGATTCCAGACCTTCATGTCTTAAAGTAATGATGGACTGTCGTTTCTCTCAGCTTTTTTGATCTGTTCTTGCCAAAATATGGACTTGGACTTCTACCAAATAGGGCAACACAATGCCACAGATGTTTTGAGAGGTCACTGCGAAAGCTGCAACATATTATATATACAGTCTGATAAGAATTAGAAAAGTGTCTTCAACAAATAACATACAACAAATGTTTTAAAATAATCATTCAAAGAATTTGTATGGTTAATGGATAGAGAATTGTCATGTTCAATACCTTACTCCTCTGTCTAGTTGCTGAGCTCCATGACGGAGTGTCTCTCTGTGGACCATCAGAGTCTGGGGGTGTGGAGACAGCTCTACACCAAACACTTACCACAGTCCAGGTACAACACACACACCGTTCAGAGTCTGGGGGTGTGGAGACAGCTGGATATATAACACCAGTCCAGGTGAATACATGTTTTAAGCAACCAGTCTGAAGTAGTGTGCTATAATAAATCTCTGTCTCTCTGTCTCTAGTCTGCTGTTAAACCATCTACTGAAGTCCTGGAACACCCTGCCACCCAAGGTACAATATAACCATGGTTTCTGCCTCTGTCCCATCTCAATGATGTGTACTGGCTCAGGATTGGCTGGGAGGAAATTAAGTTAATTCTTGGGGAACAATAGGCCACATTCAGTTTACTGTCGGCGTCCTTTACATCAGGTCAGTTTGACTACTACTACAGACATGGTATTGTTGTGATGTCATTGTGTGGTTAAATGTCAACATTCTATCATTAACGAACTAGAGGAGATCAGAGAATTTGATCCAGATTCGATGACCCTCAGAGCTATCCTCCAATCACATTAGAGTAATAGTAAAACGTAAGTTAATTTATACATTAAGATGGGAAACATTGTAACATTGGGCAGTCTTATGGAATACATGTCATTATACACCTAAACATGGTTTTATTGCATTTTTACCAGCAGCCAATGGGATCACATCACACAAGGAGCTCTCACCTTTCAAACTTCCCTCCAGTTCATTGTGAACGCTGTAGCATATTATATATCCAGTAAGAGCCAGTTCATTGTGAACACTGTAGCATATTATATATCCAGCCAGTAAGAGCCAGTTCATTGTGAACGCTGTAGCATATTATATATCCAGCCAGTAAGAGCCAGTTCATTGTGAACGCTGTAGCATATTATATATCCAGTAAGAGCCAGTTCATTGTGAACGCTGTAGCATATTATATATCCAGTAAGAGCCAGTTCATTGTGAACGCTGTAGCATATTATATATCCAGTAAGAGCCAGTTCATTGTGAACGCTGTAGCATATTATATATCCAGTAAGAGCCAGTTCATTGTGAACGCTGTAGCATATTATATATCCAGTAAGAGCCAGTTCATTGTGAACGCTGTAGCATATTATATATCCAGCCAGTAAGAGCCAGTTCATTGTGAACGCTGTAGCATATTATATATCCAGCCAGTAAGAGCCAGTTCATTGTGAACGCTGTAGCATATTATATATCCAGTAAGAGCCAGTTCATTGTGAACACTGTAGCATATTATATATCCAGCCAGTTCATTGTGAACGCTGTAGCATATTATATATCCAGTAAGAGCCAGTTCATTGTGAACGCTGTAGCATATTATATATCCAGTAAGAGCCAGTTCATTGTGAACGCTGTAGCATATTATATATCCAGCCAGTAAGAGCCAGTTCATTGTGAACGCTGTAGCATATTATATATCCAGCCAGTAAGAGCCAGTTCATTGTGAACGCTGTAGCATATTATATATCCAGCCAGTAAGAGCCAGTTCATTGTGAACGCTGTAGCATATTATATATCCAGCCAGTAAGAGCCAGTTCATTGTGAACGCTGTAGCATATTATATATCCAGTAAGAGCCAGTTCATTGTGAACACTGTAGCATATTATATATCCAGCCAGTTCATTGTGAACGCTGTAGCATATTATATATCCAGTAAGAGCCAGTTCATTGTGAACACTGTAGCATATTATATATCCAGTAAGAGCCAGTTCATTGTGAACGCTGTAGCATATTATATATCCAGCCAGTAAGAGCCAGTTCATTGTGAACGCTGTAGCATATTATATATCCAGCCAGTAAGAGCCAGTTCATTGTGAACGCTGTAGCATATTATATATCCAGCCAGTAAGAGCCAGTTCATTGTGAACGCTGTAGCATATTATATATCCAGCCAGTAAGAGCCAGTTCATTGTGAACGCTGTAGCATATTATATATCCAGCCAGTAAGAGCCAGTTCATTGTGAACGCTGTAGCATATTATATATCCAGCCAGTAAGAGCCAGTTCATTGTGAACGCTGTAGCATATTATATATCCAGTAAGAGCCAGTTCATTGTGAACGCTGTAGCATATTATATATCCAGTAAGAGCCAGTTCATTGTGAACGCTGTAGCATATTATATATCCAGTAAGAGCCAGTTCATTGTGAACGCTGTAGCATATTATATATCCAGTAAGAGCCAGTTCATTGTGAACGCTGTAGCATATTATATATCCAGCCAGTAAGAGCCAGTTCATTGTGAACGCTGTAGCATATTATATATCCAGTAAGAGCCAGTTCATTGTGAACACTGTAGCATATTATATATCCAGCCAGTTCATTGTGAACGCTGTAGCATATTATATATCCAGTAAGAGCCAGTTCATTGTGAACACTGTAGCATATTATATATCCAGTAAGAGCCAGTTCATTGTGAACGCTGTAGCATATTATATATCCAGCCAGTAAGAGCCAGTTCATTGTGAACGCTGTAGCATATTATATATCCAGTAAGAGCCAGTTCATTGTGAACGCTGTAGCATATTATATATCCAGTAAGAGCCAGTTCATTGTGAACGCTGTAGCATATTATATATCCAGTAAGAGCCAGTTCATTGTGAACACTGTAGCATATTATATATCCAGTAAGAGCCCGTTCATTGTGAACGCTGTAGCATATTATATATCCAGTAAGAGCCCGTTCATTGTGAACGCTGTAGCATATTATATATCCAGTAAGAGCCAGTTCATTGTGAACGCTGTAGCATATTACATATCCAGTAAGAGCCAGTTCATTGTGAACGCTGTAGCATATTATATATCCAGCCAGTAAGAGCCAGTTCATTGTGAACGCTGTAGCATATTATATATCCAGCCAGTAAGAGCCAGTTCATTGTGAACGCTGTAGCATATTATATATCCAGTAAGAGCCAGTTCATTGTGAACACTGTAGCATATTATATATCCAGCCAGTAAGAGCCAGTTCATTGTGAACGCTGTAGCATATTATATATCCAGTAAGAGCCAGTTCATTGTGAACACTGTAGCATATTATATATCCAGCCAGTTCATTGTGAACGCTGTAGCATATTATATATCCAGTAAGAGCCAGTTCATTGTGAACGCTGTAGCATATTATATATCCAGCCAGTAAGAGCCAGTTCATTGTGAACGCTGTAGCATATTATATATCCAGTAAGAGCCAGTTCATTGTGAACGCTGTAGCATATTATATATCCAGTAAGAGCCAGTTCATTGTGAACGCTGTAGCATATTATATATCCAGTAAGAGCCAGTTCATTGTGAACGCTGTAGCATATTATATATCCAGTAAGAGCCAGTTCATTGTGAACGCTGTAGCATATTATATATCCAGTAAGAGCCAGTTCATTGTGAACGCTGTAGCATATTATATATCCAGCCAGTAAGAGCCAGTTCATTGTGAACGCTGTAGCATATTATATATCCAGTAAGAGCCAGTTCATTGTGAACACTGTAGCATATTATATATCCAGCCAGTTCATTGTGAACGCTGTAGCATATTATATATCCAGTAAGAGCCAGTTCATTGTGAACACTGTAGCATATTATATATCCAGTAAGAGCCAGTTCATTGTGAACGCTGTAGCATATTATATATCCAGCCAGTAAGAGCCAGTTCATTGTGAACGCTGTAGCATATTATATATCCAGTAAGAGCCAGTTCATTGTGAACACTGTAGCATATTATATATCCAGTAAGAGCCCGTTCATTGTGAACGCTGTAGCATATTATATATCCAGTAAGAGCCCGTTCATTGTGAACGCTGTAGCATATTATATATCCAGTAAGAGCCAGTTCATTGTGAACGCTGTAGCATATTACATATCCAGTAAGAGCCAGTTCATTGTGAACGCTGTAGCATATTATATATCCAGCCAGTAAGAGCCAGTTCATTGTGAACGCTGTAGCATATTATATATCCAGCCAGTAAGAGCCAGTTCATTGTGAACGCTGTAGCATATTATATATCCAGTAAGAGCCAGTTCATTGTGAACACTGTAGCATATTATATATCCAGCCAGTAAGAGCCAGTTCATTGTGAACGCTGTAGCATATTATATATCCAGTAAGAGCCAGTTCATTGTGAACACTGTAGCATATTATATATCCAGTAAGAGCCAGTTCATTGTGAACGCTGTAGCATATTATATATCCAGCCAGTAAGAGCCAGTTCATTGTGAACGCTGTAGCATATTATATATCCAGTAAGAGCCAGTTCATTGTGAACACTGTAGCATATTATATATCCAGCCAGTTCATTGTGAACGCTGTAGCATATTATATATCCAGTAAGAGCCAGTTCATTGTGAACACTGTAGCATATTATATATCCAGTAAGAGCCAGTTCATTGTGAACGCTGTAGCATATTATATATCCAGCCAGTAAGAGCCCGTTCATTGTGAGGAGCATGATAAACAGCAATCAGGGGACCAGAGGAGAATGATAAACAGCATTCAGGGGAGAATGATAAACAGCATTCAGGGGACCAGAGGTGAATGATAAACAGCATTCAGGGGACCAGAGGAGAATGATAAACAACATTCAGGGGACCAGAGGAGAATGATAAACAACATTCAGGGGACCAGAGGAGAATGATAAACAGCATTCAGGGGACCAGAGGTGAATGATAAACAGCATTCAGGGGACCAGAGGAGAATGATAAACAACATTCAGGGGACCAGAGGAGAATGATAAACAGCATTCAGGGGACCAGAGGTGAATGATAAACAGCATTCAGGGGAGAATGATAAACAGCATTCAGGGGACCAGGGGAGGATGATAAACAGCATTCAGGGGAGAATGATAAACAGCATTCAGGGGACCAGAGGTGAATGATAAACAGCAATCAGGGGACCAGAGGAGAATGATAAACAACATTCAGGGGAGAATGATAAACAACATTCAGGGGAGAATGATAAACAACATTCAGGGGACCAGAGGAGAATGATAAACAACATTCAGGGGAGAATGATAAACAACATTCAGGGGAGAATGATAAACAACATTCAGGGGACCAGAGGAGAATGATAAACAACATTCAGGGGAGAATGATAAACAGCATTCAGGGGACCAGAGGTGAATGATAAACAGCATTCAGGGGAGAATGATAAACAGCATTCAGGGGACCAGAGGAGAATGATAAACAGCATTCAGGGGACCAGAGGAGAATGATAAACAGCATTCAGGGGACCAGAGGAGAATGATAAACAGCATTCAGGGGACCAGAGGAGAATGATAAACAGCATTCAGGGGACCAGAGGTGAATGATAAACAACATTCAGGGGACCAGAGGAGAATGATAAACAGCATTCAGAGGAGAATGATAAACAGCATTCAGGGGACCAGAGGAGAATGATAAACAGCATTCAGAGGAGAATGATAAACAGCATTCAGGGGACCAGAGGAGAATGATAAACAGCATTCAGGGGACCAGAGGAGAATGATAAACAGCATTCAGGGGACCAGAGGTGAATGATAAACAGCATTCAGGGGACCAGAGGTGAATGATAAACAGCATTCAGGGGACCAGAGGAGAATGATAAACAGCATTCAGGGGACCAGAGGTGAATGATAAACAGCATTCAGGGGACCAGAGGAGAATGATAAACAGCATTCAGGGGACTAGAGGTGAATGATAAACAACATTCAGGGGACCAGAGGAGAATGATAAACAGCATTCAGGGGACCAGAGGAGAATGATAAACAGCATTCAGGGGACCAGAGGTGAATGATAAACAGCATTCAGGGGACCAGAGGAGAATGATAAACAGCATTCAGGGGACCAGAGGTGAATGATAAACAGCATTCAGGGGACCAGAGGAGAATGATAAACAGCATTCAGGGGACCAGAGGAGAATGATAAACAACATTCAGGGGAGAATGATAAACAGCATTCAGGGGACCAGAGGAGAATGATAAACAGCATTCAGGGGACCAGAGGTGAATGATAAACAACATTCAGGGGACCAGAGGTGAATGATAAACAACATTCAGGGGACCAGAGGAGAATGATAAACAGCATTCAGGGGACCAGAGGAGAATGATAAACAACATTCAGGGGACCAGAGGAGAATGATAAACAGCATTCAGGGGACCAGAGGTGAATGATAAACAACATTCAGGGGACCAGAGGAGAATGATAAACAGCATTCAGAGGAGAATGATAAACAGCATTCAGGGGACCAGAGGAGAATGATAAACAGCATTCAGAGGAGAATGATAAACAGCATTCAGGGGACCAGAGGAGAATGATAAACAGCATTCAGGGGACCAGAGGTGAATGATAAACAGCATTCAGGGGACCAGAGGAGAATGATAAACAGCATTCAGGGGACCAGAGGAGAATGATAAACAGCATTCAGGGGACCAGAGGAGAATGATAAACAGCATTCAGGGGACCAGAGGTGAATGATAAACAGCATTCAGGGGACCAGAGGTGAATGATAAACAGCATTCAGGGGACCAGAGGTGAATGATAAACAGCATTCAGGGGACCAGAGGAGAATGATAAACAGCATTCAGGGGACCAGAGGAGAATGATAAACAGCATTCAGGGGACCAGAGGAGAATGATAAACAGCATTCAGGGGACCAGAGGAGAATGATAAACAGCATTCAGGGGACCAGAGGAGAATGATAAACAGCATTCAGGGGACCAGAGGAGAATGATAAACAGCATTCAGGGGACCAGAGGTGAATGATAAACAGCATTCAGGGGACCAGAGGAGAATGATAAACAGCATTCAGGGGACCAGAGGAGAATGATAAACAGCATTCAGGGGACCAGAGGAGAATGATAAACAGCATTCAGGGGACCAGAGGAGAATGATAAACAGCATTCAGGGGACCAGAGGAGAATGATAAACAGCATTCAGGGGACCAGAGGAGAATGATAAACAGCATTCAGGGGACCAGAGGAGAATGATAAACAGCATTCAGGGGACCAGAGGAGAATGATAAACAGCATTCAGGGGACCAGAGGAGAATGATAAACAGCATTCAGGGGACCAGAGGAGAATGATAAACAGCATTCAGGGGACCAGAGGTGAATGATAAACAGCATTCAGGGGACCAGAGGAGAATGATAAACAGCATTCAGGGGACCAGAGGAGAATGATAAACAGCATTCAGGGGACCAGAGGTGAATGATAAACAGCATTCAGGGGACCAGAGGAGAATGATAAACAGCATTCAGGGACCAGAGGTGAATGATAAACAGCATTCAGGGGACCAGAGGAGAAGGATAAACAGCATTCAGGGGAGAATGATAAACAGCATTCAGGGGACCAGAGGAGAATGATAAACAGCATTCAGGGGACCAGAGGAGAATGATAAACAGCATTCAGGGGACCAGAGGAGAATGATAAACAGCATTCAGGGGACCAGAGGAGAATGATAAACAGCATTCAGAGGAGAATGATAAACAGCATTCAGGGGACCAGAGGAGAATGATAAACAGCATTCAGGGGACCAGAGGAGAATGATAAACAGCATTCAGGGGACCAGAGGAGAATGATAAACAGCATTCAGGGGACCAGAGGAGAATGATAAACAGCATTCAGGGGACCAGAGGAGAATGATAAACAGCATTCAGGGGACCAGAGGAGAATGATAAACAGCATTCAGGGGACCAGAGGAGAATGATAAACAGCATTCAGGGGACCAGAGGAGAATGATAAACAGCATTCAGGGGACCAGAGGAGAATGATAAACAGCATTCAGGGGACCAGAGGAGAATGATAAACAGCATTCAGGGGACCAGAGGAGATGATAAACAGCATTCAGGGGACCAGAGGTGAATGATAAACAGCATTCAGGGGACCAGAGGAGAATGATAAACAGCATTCAGGGGACCAGAGGAGAATGATAAACAGCATTCAGGGGACCAGAGGAGAATGATAAACAGCATTCAGGGGACCAGAGGAGAATGATAAACAGCATTCAGGGGACCAGAGGAGAATGATAAACAGCATTCAGGGGACCAGAGGAGAATGATAAACAGCATTCAGGGGACCAGAGGAGAATGATAAACAGCATTCAGGGGACCAGAGGAGAATGATAAACAGCATTCAGGGGACCAGAGGAGAATGATAAACAGCATTCAGGGGACCAGAGGAGAATGATAAACAGCATTCAGGGGACCAGAGGAGAATGATAAACAGCATTCAGGGGACCAGAGGAGAATGATAAACAGCATTCAGGGGACCAGAGGAGAATGATAAACAGCATTCAGGGGACCAGAGGAGAATGATAAACAGCATTCAGGGGACCAGAGGAGAATGATAAACAGCATTCAGGGGACCAGAGGAGAATGATAAACAGCATTCAGGGGACCAGAGGAGAATGATAAACAGCATTCAGGGGACCAGAGGAGAATGATAAACAGCATTCAGGGGACCAGAGGAGAATGATAAACAGCATTCAGGGGACCAGAGGAGAATGATAAACAACATTCAGGGGAGAATGATAAACAGCATTCAGGGGACCAGAGGAGAATGATAAACAGCATTCAGGGGACCAGAGGAGAATGATAAACAGCATTCAGGGGACCAGAGGAGAATGATAAACAGCATTCAGGGGACCAGAGGAGAATGAGATTTCAACCATAAATCAGATATAAACCAAAATATATAGTTTTTCATGAAGTCAAAAACACGTCCTGAAGAATACTTCTTAATCTGGATGTGATCTGGTTATATGACGTCCCGACCAAATTTCAACCAGTAAAAGACGTCTTTATCACATCATATTCCCACTGGGACTAGTTTCATCTGGACAAACAAATGGTTGCTTAGCAACCGGACAACAATGTGATCTATGGAGAATTTTTTTCCCCAATATTTGGAGGATAGCTGTGAGGGTTTATCGAATCAGGACCAAATCCTCTGATCTCTAAGGCATTAATAACAGAATCGTATTTTTTTAAATCTTCAAATATAAAACAGTCTCTTTGGCAAATGACACCATAGGACCTTAGTTCAGGGCTAAGAAAAGGCCTGAAGTAGGCTACAAGGAGTGGAACGTTAGCTAAACAGACTGGTATGCAGACTAGTTTAGGGCTGCTTGTCCTCCACTGCTGGAAGTGGAGCGATAAGACTTGGTTTTTATTGAAATTGTGTTGTATTATAGTTTGTTAATAAATCTTTATTGTGTTTCTGGTAGTTGCGCGGTTGGCTGCAGGAGACTGTCCAGTCATTCAGAGTGACCAATGAGGAGCTGAGAGACACTGCTAACTCTACTGACCTACAGGACTGTAACAAGCTCTGTCACGTGAGATACAACACTTCATTTACAAACAGAAATGACAAAGCAGCAACCTTCAGAATGCCTTTAAAAAGGGCTAAAAGCTTTTAGGAAACATTTAAATAACACTAGCAGTCCCCTTCTAATTCTCCTGCCTGGCTTTCCCCCTACCCCCTCCCTACCTGGCTTTCCCCCTACCCCCTCCCTACCTGGCTTTCCCCCTACCCCCTCCCTACCTGGCTTTCCCCCTACCCCCTCCCTACCTGGCTTTCCCCCTACCCCCTCCCTACCTGGCTTTCCCCCTCCCTACCTGGATTTCCCCCTGCCTGTCCTCTCTCTCCTGCCTGTAGTGTCTCCAGTTGAAGATGTCAGGACGAGGTTTCCCCTGGTCCAGACTCTTTATGGCTTTACTGGTGTTTGCTGCTGGGTTCATTACACACGACATCCGATCCCGTGGCTCCTTCACAGGTACACCACACACACCACACACACCACACACACACACACACCACAGACACACACACACACAGCACACACCACAGACACACACACACACCACACACACAGTTCCTATGCAACTGTTAACCAATCTGACTGTGTGTGTGTGTAGACTCCACCACAGCAAGCTATCTCCACAGTTCAGGGGTGATGGGAGTGTCTCAACAGGCCTGGAGCAAAGTCACCCTCTACTCACAACAGGGCTTCAGGTAACCTCTAACTAACCCAGAGCTGGGAAGTCATGTTTGATCATCAGCATAAATGACTTTAATTAATTTGTTGGTCAGTTATTTAAAAATATACGTCCATTATCATTTGTGTTCTTTAAGGCTTTAGACATTCTCTGTGTAGACTGAAGTCATTTTGTATCCAAAATAACAATTCACTTGGAATCGTTTTGTCCCATGTGTGTAGCTGGCTGGATACCAACACTCCCTACTACTACTCAGAGTGTGTACGTGTGTTGAGTCCGGTACTGGAGCAGACCTGGGAGAGAACTAAAGATGCTGCCATCTACATCTCACAACTCACAACACAACTCATTGACTGGATCAATCACAACACACCCCTACTAGTAGAATGGGTAAGACACACACATTGTTGTATTGTTTGTGGTGTTGATACCGTGTGGTGTTGATACCGTGTGGTGTTGATACCGTGTGGTGTTGATACCGTTTGTGGTGTTGATACCGTTTGTGGTGTTGATTCCGTTTGTGGTGTTGTTCCGTTTGTGGTGGTGATTCCGTTTGTGGTGGTGATTCCGTTTGTGGTGGTGATTCCGTTTGTGGTGGTGATTCCGTTTGTGGTGGTGATTCCGTTTGTGGTGTTGATTCCGTTTGTGGTGTTGATTCCGTTTGTGGTGGTGATTCCGTTTGTGGTGGTGATTCCGTTTGTGGTGTTGATTCCGTTTGTGGTGTTGATTCCGTTTGTGGTGTTGATTCCGTTTGTGGTGTTGATTCCGTTTGTGGTGTTGATTCCGTTTGTGGTGTTGATTCCGTTTGTGGTGGTGATTCCGTTTGTGGTGGTGATTCCGTTTGTGGTGTTGATTCCGTTTGTGGTGTTGATTCCGTTTGTGGTGAATGTGTTGATGGCCATGAGTCCCAGCTCCGCAAAATGTTAAAGGGATACTTCAGGATTTTGACAATGATGATTTCATAGATACCAATTTGAATGTCTCAGCATCCAGTATGAAGGACATTGGAGGTAGTTTTGTGATCTAATGTTAACTAGTGTTAACAAATGACTGGTAGTCTACCAGAACATTCCATACACTTCCAGTCATTGTGCTGACCTGTTAAACTCTGACCCCCTCTGGTGGCAATTTCTAAACTACACAGAATTTTGTATACTACCCTCACGACACAGAATATTGCATACTACCCTCTAGAGGTCGACCAATTATGATTTTTCAATACCGATACCGATTATTGGAGGACCAAAAAATGCCGATAACGATTAATCGGACGATTTAAAAAATAAATGATAATAATAATACAAAGTGTTGGTGAAGAAAGTAAAAGTGCAATATGTGCCATGTAAGAAAGCTAACGTTTCAGTTCCTTGCTCAGAACATGAGAACATATGAAAAGCTGGTGGTTCCTTTTGACATGAGACTTCAATATTCCCAGTTAAGAAGTTTTAGGTTGTAGTTATTATAGGAATTATAGGACTATTTCCCTCTATACCATTTGTATTTCATTAACCTTTGACTATTGGATGTTCTTATAGGCACTTTAGTATTGCCAGTGTAACAGTGTAGCCTCCGTCCCTCTCCTCGCTCCTCCCTGGGCTCGAACCAGCAACACATCGACCACAGCAACCCTCGAAGCAGCGTTACCCATGCAGAGCAAGGGGAACAACTACTGTGACGTTTGAAACGCTATTAGCGCGCACCCCACTAACTAGCTAGCCATTTCACATCGGTTACACCAGCCTATTCTCTGGAGTTGATAGGCTTGAAGTCATTAACAGCTCAATGCTTGAAGCATTGCGAAGAACTGCTGGCAAACGCATGAAAATACTGTTTAAATGAATGCTTAGGAGCCTGCTGGTGCCTACCATTGCTCAGTCAGACTGCTCTAGCAAATCAGACTTAATTATAACATAACACACAAATACGAGACTTAGGTCATTAATATGGTCGAATCCGGAAACTATCATTTAAAAAACAATGATAGTTCTGTTCTGTCCCTGAACAGGCAGTTAACCCACCGTTCCCAGGCCGTCATTGAAAATAAGAATGTGTTCTTAACTGACTTGCCTGGTTAAATAAAGGTGTAAAAATCGGTTTGGCTGATGCAAACTTAAAATGGGCCCTAATTAATCGGCCATTCCGATTAATCGGTTGACCTCTACTTACCTCACATGACACAGAATATTGTATATTTGTATACTAAGTACATTTCAGTTTAAAAACTAAGTCATACCAACACATGCTGTGGGATTCTGAAACAATGTGACTAATATAAATTATAAAATAAAATAATCTCTGGGGACCTAGATAACAAGGAGGACATCTGACTCTGGGGACCTAGATAACAAGGAGGACATCTGACTCTGGGGACCTAGATAACAAGGAGGACATCTGACTCTGGGGACCTAGATAACAAGGAGGACATCTGACTCTGGGGACCTAGATAACAAGGAGGACATCTGACTCTGGGGACCTAGATAACAAGGAGGACATCTGACTCTGGGGACCGAGATAACAAGGAGGACATCTGACTCTGGGGACCGAGATAACAAGGAGGACATCTGACTCTGGGGACCGAGATAACAAGGAGGACATCTGACTCTGGGGACCGAGATAACAAGGAGGACATCTGACTCTGGGGACCTAGATAACAAGGAGGACATCTGACTCTGGGGACCTAGATAACAAGGAGGACATCTGACTCTGGGGACCTAGATAACAAGGAGGACATCTGACTCTGGGGACCTAGATAACAAGGAGGACATCTGACTCTGGGGACCTAGATAACAAGGAGGACATCTGACTCTGGGGACCTAGATAACAAGGAGGACATCTGACTCTGGGGACCTAGATAACAAGGAGGACATCTGACTCTGGGGACCTAGATAACAAGGAGGACATCTGACTCTGGGGACCTAGATAACAAGGAGGACATCTGACTCTGGGGACCTAGATAACAAGGAGGACATCTGACTCTGGGGACCTAGATAACAAGGAGGACATCTGACTCTGGGGACCTAGATAACAAGGAGGACATCTGACTCTGGGGACCGAGATAACAAGGAGGACATCTGACTCTGGGGACCGAGATAACAAGGAGGACATCTGACTCTGGGGACCGAGATAACAAGGAGGACATCTGACTCTGGGGACCGAGATAACAAGGAGGACATCTGACTCTGGGGACCGAGATAACAAGGAGGACATCTGACTCTGGGGACCGAGATAACAAGGAGGACATCTGACTCTGGGGACCGAGATAACAAGGAGGACATCTGACTCTGGGGACCGAGATAACAAGGAGGACATCTGACTCTGGGGACCGAGATAACAAGGAGGACATCTGACTCTGGGGACCGAGATAACAAGGAGGACATCTGACTCTGGGGACCGAGATAACAAGGAGGACATCTGACTCTGGGGACCGAGATAACAAGGAGGACATCTGACTCTGGGGACCGAGATAACAAGGAGGACATCTGACTCTGGGGACCGAGATAACAAGGAGGACATCTGACTCTGGGGACCGAGATAACAAGGAGGACATCTGACTCTGGGGACCTAGATAACAAGGAGGACATCTGACTCTGGGGACCTAGATAACAAGGAGGACATCTGACTCTGGGGACCTAGATAACAAGGAGGACATCTGACTCTGGGGACCTAGATAACAAGGAGGACATCTGACTCTGGGGACCTAGATAACAAGGAGGACATCTGACTCTGGGGACCTAGATAACAAGGAGGACATCTGACTCTGGGGACCGAGATAACAAGGAGGACATCTGACTCCATTGGTGCCAGTATGTTGCCTACAGACAGCAGGCTGGTTTAAAAAAAGGTTCCATACATGGGCAGCCTGGCTGTATGGAGAGAGTGGGCGGAATGGGGCAGCCTGGCTGTATGGAGAGAGTGGGCGGAATGGGGCAGCCTGGCTGTATGGAGAGAGTGGGCGGAATGGGGCAGCCTGGCTGTATGGAGAGAGTGGGTGGAATGGGGCAGCCTGGCTGTATGGAGAGAGTGGGCGGAATGGGGCAGCCTGGCTGTATGGAGAGAGTGGGCGGAATGGGGCAGCCTGGCTGTATGGAGAGAGTGGGCGGAATGGGGCAGCCTGGCTGTATGGAGAGAGTGGGCGGAATGGGGCAGCCTGGCTGTATGGAGAGAGTGGGCGGAATGGGGCAGCCTGGCTGTATGGAGAGAGTGGGCGGAATGGGGCAGCCTGGCTGTATGGAGAGAGTGGGCGGAATGGGGCAGCCTGGCTGTATGGAGAGAGTGGGCGGAATGGGGCAGCCTGGCTGTATGGAGAGAGTGGGCGGAATGGGGCAGCCTGGCTGTATGGAGAGAGTGGGCGGAATGGGGCAGCCTGGCTGTATGGAGAGAGTGGGCGGAATGGGGCAGCCTGGCTGTATGGAGAGAGTGGGCGGAATGGGGCAGCCTGGCTGTATGGAGAGAGTGGGTGGAATGTTCATTGTGTTGTCTGTTCTCCAGCTGAGTTCCAGCACTCCGGACAGTGTGTTCCTGCTGATAGACTATCTGAAGCAGCTGTTACTGTTCCTCCATACCAACTACCTGCTGCCAGCTCTCTCACACGCCTCCCATCTAATAGTACAGGCCTGGACGGCACTGCAGGACTCCTGCAGGTAGGTACCTCTCCCATCTAAAAGTACAGGATCTATACCCGGTCTGATCTGAGTGAGGTGAACAGCAGAAAAGTCATTTATCAGCTCCGGTTAATTAAGTAGATTAAAGTGCGAGAGGAGGGAGAGGGGTGGCACTCTAGAAGGCGGGGGAGGGGCCGTACTGACACAGTGAGGAGGGAGAGGGGTGGCGCTCTAGAAGGCGGGGGAGGGGCCGTACTGACACAGTGAGGAGGGAGAGGGGTGGTGCTCTAGAAGGCAGGGGAGGGGCCATACTGACAAGGTGAGGAGGGAGAGGGGTGGTGCTCTAGAAGGCAGGGGAGGGGCCATACTGACACGGTGAGGAGTGAGAGGGGTGGTGCTCTAGAAGGCGGGGGAGGGGCCATACTGACACCGTGAGGAGGGAGACACGAGACACAGCAACCAACCCAGTTCTCTAGCGCTATAGTAGTCTAATAGGTTACTTATCATATATGATTACGTAGTACCTGTGTTGAATGCATTAACCTGGGAGAAACGAGTTAAGCTAGCTAACGTTAGATAGCTAGGCTAATTGAGGCTGCATGTGCTTTCTCATCCTACACTTAACAATTCCAACAACTCCATTCAGAATATCACGTTGCAGCCGACCCGTTGGCTCTTGGTCGTTGTGGCCTAGCCTTCTCCTTTTAATTCCATCTTCCATTGATCAGATATCTCCTAACGGAGGGAGGCTTTATGACTGTAGCCTATTGCCACTTGACTTCTGACTGGCCAACAACAAGATACACGCTCCGCTCTGGTGAAAAGCAAGAGCAGCAGCATAAATACAAATCTCTCCCTCTGTCTACTACAGCAGTCTGGTTCAGATCTGTACGGGCCCTTCAGACAACTCAGTTAAAATTACACAGAACCAAGACCCGTGAAAATCATATCAGATCCAACCCAGAACATTATTTAGAATTCTGGTACAGGTGGATCCAGACCCCCTCGGGTCACCGGGTCTCGGGTACAGGTGGATCCGGACCCCCTCGGGTCACCGGGTCTCGGGTACAGGTGGATCCAGACCCCCTCGGGTCACCGGGTCTCGGGTACAGGTGGATCCGGACCCCCTCGGGTCACCGGGTCTCGGGTACAGGTGGATCCGGACCCCCTCGGGTCACCGGGTCTCGGGTACAGGTGGATCCAGACCCCCTCGGGTCACCGGGTCTCGGGTACAGGTGGATCCGGACCCCCTCGGGTCACCGGGTCTCGGGTACAGGTGGATCCGGACCCCCTCGGGTCACCGGGTCTCGGGTACAGGTGGATCCGGACCCCCTCGGGTCACCGGGTCTCGGGTACAGGTGGATCCGGACCCCCTCGGGTCACCGGGTCTCGGGTACAGGTGGATCCGGACCCCCTCGGGTCACCGGGTCTCGGGTACAGGTGGATCCGGACCCCCTCGGGTCACCGGGTCTCGGGTACAGGTGGATCCATGAAGACCTCTAATATCAATACATTTGTATAAATGACCAAAGTTACGATAGGATTGCCATATCGCTTCTGTTAATTATCCTGTAAATGTGTTTAATAGTGGTGTGATTGTTCCTGGGTATCTGTGTATTCATTCTGTATTAATTCCGTCTGTCTGTGTTCCAGTGGGGAGGTGTCTGTATCATGTCTCCAGACCTACGCCCTCTCTCTGACCAACTCTACCTGGCTCCTGCTACAAGACACCAGCAACGCCATCAAGACCTGGATACAAGACCTGCTTCAGACCTGATACACACACACACACACACACACACACACACACACACACACACACACACACACACACACACACACACACACACACACACACACACACGCACATTTATACTGATACACACACATACTTCATGCATATACACGCTTTAAACACAGTCTGAGACTCTTTGCTTGCGTTGCTCTGGCCTCCTCCCTTAGCCATCTCTCTCTGACTCTCATGGGCTTTATTGGCATGGGAAATGTGTTTACATTACCAAGTGAAATAACCAACAACTACTAAAACCAACAGTCTGTCTCTAGCTAGGTGAAATAGACAACAGTCTGTCACTAGCTAGGTGAAATAAACAACAGTCTGTCACTAGCTAGGTGAAATAAACAACAGTCTGTCACTAGCTAGGTGAAATAAACAACAGTCTGTCACTAGCTAGGTGAAATAAACAACAGTCTGTCACTAGCTAGGTGAAATAAACAACAGTCTGTCACTAGCTAGGTGAAATAAACAACAGTCTGTCACTAGCTAGGTGAAATAAACAACAGTCTGTCACTAGCTAGGTGAAATAAACAACAGTCTGTCACTAGCTAGGTGAAATAAACAACAGTCTGTCACTAGCTAGGTGAAATAAACAACAGTCTGTCACTAGCTAGGTGAAATAAACAACAGTCTGTCACTAGCTAGGTGAAATAAACAACAGTCTGTCACCAGCTAGGTGAAATAGCAGACCAGTCCACTCTGGTCCAACAGCTGGCAGAGAGCGCAGGTAGGCTAGTCTACACGAGGACATTATTATGGATAAGAGAGAGCGCTGGTAGGCTAGTCTACACGAGGACATTATTATGGATAAGAGAGAGCGCTGGTAGGCTAGTCTACACGAGGACATTATTATGGATAAGAGAGAGCGCTGGTAGGCTAGTCTACACGAGGACATTATTATGGACAAGAGAGAGCGCTGGTAGGCTAGTCTACACGAGGACATTATTATGGACAAGAGAGAGCGCTGGTAGGCTAGTCTACACGAGGACATTATTATGGACAAGAGAGAGCGCTGGTAGGCTAGTCTACACGAGGACATTATTATGGATAAGAGAGCGCTGGTAGGCTAGTCTACACGAGGACATTATTATGGACGAGAGAGAGCTGGTAGGCTAGTCTACTAGAGGACATTATTATGGATAAGAGAGAGCGCTGGTAGGCTAGTCTACACGAGGACATTATTATGGATAAGAGAGAGCGCTGGTAGGCTAGTCTACACGAGGACATTATTATGGATAAGAGAGAGCGCTGGTAGGCTAGTCTACACGAGGACATTATTATGGATAAGAGAGAGCGCTGGTAGGCTAGTCTACACGAGGACATTATTATGGATAAGAGAGAGCGCTGGTAGGCTAGTCTACACGAGGACATTATTATGGATAAGAGAGAGCGCTGGTAGGCTAGTCTACACGAGGACATTATTATGGATAAGAGAGAGCGCTGGTAGGCTAGTCTACACGAGAACATTATTATGGACAAGAGAGAGCGCTGGTAGGCTAGTCTACACGAGGACATTATTATGGATAAGAGAGCGCTGGTAGGCTAGTCTACACGAGGACATTATTATGGATAAGAGAGAGCGCTGGTAGGCTAGTCTACACGAGGACATTATTATGGATAAGAGAGAGCGCTGGTAGGCTAGTCTACACGAGGACATTATTATGGATAAGAGAGAGCGCTGGTAGGCTAGTCTACACGAGGACATTATTATGGACAAGAGAGGTATTCGTCAAACAACAGTCAAGCATCGATCATCATGTCACCACTTCTATTGTAAAGGAGCATCAAGATCCCAGTGCACTTTCACCACCCTGTGAAGTTCATCGTAACTTATTTCATGTGTAGCCTCATAAGGAGCACACACCATATCACGCGACTCCAACTTTACTTCCATATGATGGTTATTATATCAGTATTTGCATAGTAAGTCATTTCCACCGCCATTTCTTGCATAATACATTTTACAGACACAAACAGATCTATCTCTCTCTCAGCCGTGTCTCAGATCCTCTCCCTCCGTCTGTTCTCTATCTCCCCCTCATCCTCTCTGTCCGTCTCTAGCTTGTAGTAAATATTTCTACCAAAACGTCAATCTCTCTCTGGGATCCCCTCCCCCCCCTCTCTCCCCCTCCCCTCTCTGAGATCCCATTCCTCTCTTTTCTATAAAAACTGATTTATAAACGTGTTATTTTATTAGAGGGAGGGTTATTAGCGCTGTATTCAGGGTCATAAACTGGTTATTCATGTTTATAAATACAGGAGCTCTGTTAGGGGGAGGTTGTCTTGCTCCTGAAATCAAACAGTCTCTTTCTGTCTCTCTGTCGTCTCTCTATCTCTCCTCGTCACTCTCCTATCTCTCCTCGTCTCTCTCCTCGGTCTCTCTTGTCTCTCTCCTCGGTCTCTCTCTTGTCTCTCTCTCCTCGGTCTCTCTCTTGTCTCTCTCTCCTCGGTCTCTCTCTTGTCTCGTCTCTCTCTTGTCTCGTCTCTCTCCTCGGTCTCTCTCTTGTCTCGTCTCTCTCCTCCTCCCCTGACAGTGCTAACCTGCTGAGCTAATAAACACTGAGACTGGACTACTGCTGCTTCACTCTGTTTACTTGAAGGCTGATGATGTTCTGTGCGTTGGGGTGATGATTGACCTCTGTCCTAATCCCCCCTCCCCTTTCTCCCTGTTACGACTGATTTATGTCAGGGTTTTTGTTGTTAATTTGTTACTTTATACATATGGAAATGATTTCTAATAAAGACTCCAGCCCCATTCTGTGTCAGTGTGTGAGAAATGAAGAACGATCGTGTATAATTACCTTTGTGAAAATGCTCATATAAGATGAGGACAATTTGTAGTGGTCTTTATCTTTTGACATGCTTGGTTATGATTGGCTGGCTACTCATCGCTCCAGCCAAACTCTACGCAACGCCCACAGACATCAGTTGATTCTCTGCAATGAGTCTGGGGTTTCGTTAGGTTCTCTTGTACTGAATGAAACATTAATCCCAAAACCGTCTTAGGTACGTTCGCTCCCGTTTGGTGGATGTAGTATTTGTATTTATTATGGATCCCCATTAGTTCCTGCCAAGGCAGCAGCTACTCTTCCTGGGGTTTAGTATGGATCCCCATTAGTTCCTGCCAAGGCAGCAGCTACTCTTCCTGGGGTTTATTATGGATCCCCATTAGTTCCTGCCAAGGCAGCAGCTACTCTTCCTGGGGTTTATTATAGATCCCCATTAGTTCCTGCCAAGGCAGCAGCTACTCTTCCTGGGGTTTATTATGGATCTCCATTAGTTCCTGCCAAGGCAGCAGTTATATACAATATAGACATTACTTGACATTACATTAAATAACACTTTCCCGAATACATTTGTGTTCCCTCAGGCCACTACTCCACTATCACACATTTACAATACAACATCCATGTGTACGTGCCTGTTTGTTGCTTCACAGTCCCTGCTGTTCCGTAAGGTGTATTTTTGTCTTTCATCAGTTACCTGATGTGGAAGAGAGTTCCATGTAGGACTGTAGCTCCCATAGTCTGTTCTGGACTTGGGGACTGTGAAGAGACCTCTGGTGGCATATCTTGTGGAGTATGCATGGTGTCCAAGCTGTGTGCCAGTAGTTTAGACAGACAGCTAGGTGCATTCAACATGTCAATACTTCTCATAAATAAAAGTAGTGATGAAGTCATTCTCTCCTCCACTTTGAGCCAGGAGAGATTGACATACATATTATTAATATTAGATCTGTGTACATCCAAGGGCCAGCCGTGCTGCCCTGTTCTGAGCCATTTGTAATTTTCTGAGCCATTTGTAACTTTTTGTGGAACCTGACCACACGACTGAACAGTAGTCCAGGTGAGACAAAACTAGGGCCTGTAGGACCTGCCTTGTTGATAGTGCTGTTAAGAAGGTAGAAACTAGGACCTGTAGGACCTGCCTTGTTGATAGTGATGTTAAGAAGGTAGAAACTAGGGCCTAGGACCTGCCTTGTTGATAGTGATGTTAAGAAGGTAGAAACTAGGGCCTGTAGGACCTGCCTTGTTGATAGTGATGTTAAGAAGGTAGAAACTAGGGCCTGTAGGACCTGCCTTGTTGATAGTGATGTTAAGAAGGTAGAAACTAGGGCCTGTAGGACCTGCCTTGTTGATAGTGTTGTTAAGAAGGTAGAAACTAGGGCCTAGGACCTGCCTTGTTGATAGTTTATTTATTTTTATTTTATTTTACCTTTATTTAACCAGGTAGGCAAGTTGAGAACAAGTTCTCATTTACAATTGCGACCTGGCCAAGATAAAGCAAAGCAGTTCGACAGAAAACGACACAGAGTTACACATGGAGTAAAAACAAACATACAGTCAATAATGCAGTATAAACAAGTCTATATACAATGTGAGCAAATGAGGTGAGAAGGGAGGTAAAGGCAAAAAAGGCCATGATGGCAAAGTAAATACAATATAGCAAGTAAAATACTGGAATGGTAGTTTTGCAATGGAAGAATGTGCAAAGTAGAAATAAAAAATAATGGGGTGCAAAGGAGCAAAATAAATAAATAAATAAAAATTAAATACAGTTGGGAAAGAGGTAGTTGTTTGGGCTAAATTATAGGTGGGCTATGTACAGGTGCAGTAATCTGTGAGCTGCTCTGACAGTTGGTGCTTAAAGCTAGTGAGGGAGATAAGTGTTTCCAGTTTCAGAGATTTTTGTAGTTCGTTCCAGTCATTGGCAGCAGAGAACTGGAATGAGAGGCGGCCAAAGAAAGAATTGGTTTTGGGGGTGACTAGAGAGATATACCTGCTGGAGCGTGTGCTACAGGTGGGAGATGCTATGGTGACCAGCGAGCTGAGATAAGGGGGGACTTTACCTAGCAGGGTCTTGTAGATGACATGGAGCCAGTGGGTTTGGCGACGAGTATGAAGCGAGGGCCAGCCAACGAGAGCGTACAGGTCGCAATGGTGGGTAGTATATGGGGCTTTGGTGATAAAACGGATTGCACTGTGATAGACTGCATCCAATTTGTTGAGTAGGGTATTGGAGGCTATTTTGTAAATGACATCACCAAAGTCGAGGATTGGTAGGATGGTCAGTTTTACAAGGGTATGTTTGGCAGCATGAGTGAAGGATGCTTTGTTGCGAAATAGGAAGCCAATTCTAGATTTAACTTTGGATTGGAGATGTTTGATATGGGTCTGGAAGGAGAGTTTACAGTCTAACCAGACACCTAAGTATTTGTAGTTGTCCACGTATTCTAAGTCAGAGCCGTCCAGAGTAGTGATGTTGGACAGGCGGGTAGGTGCAGGTAGCGATCGGTTGAAGAGCATGCATTTAGTTTTACTTGTATTTAAGAGCAATTGGAGGCCACGGAAGGAGAGTTGTATGGCATTGAAGCTTGCCTGGAGGGTTGTTAACACAGTGTCCAAAGAAGGGCCGGAAGTATACAGAATGGTGTCGTCTGCGTAGAGGTGGATCAGGGACTCACCAGCAGCAAGAGCGACCTCATTGATGTATACAGAGAAGAGAGTCGGTCCAAGAATTGAACCCTGTGGCACCCCCATAGAGACTGCCAGAGGTCCGGACAGCAGACCCTCCGATTTGACACACTGAACTCTGTCCGAGAAGTAGTTGGTGAACCAGGCGAGGCAATCATTTGAGAAACCAAGGCTGTCGAGTCTGCCGATGAGGATATGGTGATTGACAGAGTCGAAAGCCTTGGCCAGATCAATGAATACGGCTGCACAGTAATGTTTCTTATCGATGGCGGTTAAGATATCGTTTAGGACCTTGAGCGTGGCTGAGGTGCACCCATGACCAGCTCTGAAACCGGATTGCATAGCAGAGAAGGTATGGTGAGATTCGAAATGGTCGGTAATCTGTTTGTTGACTTGGCTTTCGAAGACCTTAGAAAGGCACGGTAGGATAGATATAGGTCTGTAGCAGTTTGGGTCAAGAGTGTCCCCCCCTTTGAAGAGGGGGATGACCGCAGCTGCTTTCCAATCTTTGGGAATCTCAGACGACACGAAAGAGAGGTTGAACAGGCTAGTAATAGGGGTGGCAACAATTTCGGCAGATAATTTTAGAAAGAAAGGGTCCAGATTGTCTAGCCCGGCTGATTTGTAGGGGTCCAGATTTTGCAGCTCTTTCAGAACATCAGCTGAATGGATTTGGGAGAAGGAGAAATGGGGAAGGCTTGGGCGAGTTGCTGTTGGGGGTGCAGTGCTGTTGTCCGGGGTAGGAGTAGCCAGGTGGAAAGCATGGCCAGCCGTAGAAAAATGCTTATTGAAATTCTCAATTATGGTGGATTTATCAGTGGTGACAGTGTTTCCTATCTTCAGTGCAGTGGGCAGCTGGGAGGAGGTGTTCTTATTCTCCATGGACTTTACAGTGTCCCAGAACTTTTTTGAGTTAGTGTTGCAGGAAGCAAATTTCTGCTTGAAAAAGCTAGCCTTGGCTTTTCTAACTGCCTGTGTATAATGATTTCTAGCTTCCCTGAACAGCTGCATATCACGGGGGCTGTTCGATGCTAATGCAGAACGCCATAGGATGTTTTTGTGTTGGTTAAGGGCAGTCAGGTCTGGGGAGAACCAAGGGCTATATCTGTTCCTGGTTCTAAATTTCTTAAATGGGGCATGTTTATTTAAGATGGTTAGGAAGGCATTTAAAAAAAATATCCAGGCATCCTCTACTGACGGGATGAGATCAATATCCTTCCAGGATACCCCGGCCAGGTCGATTAGAAAGGCCTGCTCGCAGAAGTGTTTCAGGGAGCGTTTTACAGTGATGAGTGGAGGTCGTTTGATCGCTGACCCATTACGGATGCAGGCAATGAGGCAGTGATCGCTGAGATCTTGGTTGAAGACAGCAGAGGTGTATTTAGAGGGGAAGTTGGTTAGGATGATATCTATGAGGGTGCCCGTGTTTAAGGTTTTGGGGAGGTACCCGGTAGGTTCATTGATTATTTGTGTGAGATTGAGGGCATCAAGTTTAGATTGTAGGATGGCTGGGGTGTTAAGCATGTTCCAGTTTAGGTCGCCTAGCAGCACGAACTCTGAAGATAGATGGGGGGCAATCAGTTCACATATGGTGTCCAGAGCACAGCTGGGGGCAGAGGGTGGTCTATAGCAGGCGGCAACGGTGAGAGACTTGTTTTTAGAGAGGTGGATTTTTAAAAGTAGAAGTTCAAATTGTTTGGGTACAGACCTGGATAGTAGGACAGAACTCTGCAGGCTATCTTTGCAGTAGATTGCAACACCGCCCCCTTTGGCAGTTCTATCTTGTCTGAAAATGTTGTAGTTTGGAATTAAAATGTCTGAGTTTTTGGTGGTCTTCCTAAGCCAGGATTCAGACACAGCTAGAACATCCGGGTTGGCAGAGTGTGCTAAAGCAGTGAATAGAACAAACTTAGGGAGGAGGCTTCTAATGTTAACATGCATGAAACCAAGGCTATTACGGTTACAGAAGTCGTCAAAAGAGAGCGCCTGGGGAATAGGAGTGGAGCTAGGCACTGCAGGGCCTGGATTCACCTCTACATCGCCAGAGGAACATAGGAGGAGTAGAATAAGGGTACGGCTAAAAGCTATGAGAATTGGTCGTCTAGAACGTCTGGAACATAGAGTAAAAGGAGGTTTCTGGGGGCGATAAAATAGCATCAAGGTATAATGTACAGACAAATGTATGGTAGGATGTGAATACAGTGGAGGTAAACCTAGGTATTGAGTGATGAAGAGAGAGATATTGTCTCTAGAAACATCGTTGAAACCAGGAGATGTCATTGCATGTGTGGGTGGTGGAACTAATAGGTTGGATAAGGTATAGTGAGCAGGACTAGAGGCTCTACAGTGAAATAAGCCAATAAACACTAACCAGAACAGAAATGGACAAGACATATTGACATTAAGGAGAGGCATGCTTAGTCGAGTGATCAAAAGGGTCCGGTGAGTGGAGAGGTTGGTTGGTGATTTAGACAGCTAGCCAGGGCATCGGTAGCAAGCTAGCATAGGATGGAGGTCTGTTGTTAGCCACCTCCTGCGCTCCGTCAGTAGATTAGTGGGGTTCCGTGTGGTAGAGGGGATCAATCCAAATCACACAACAACAACAAAAATAAAAACAATAGATATAGTTATAGAGGCCCAAGAAGAAAACATAATAATAATAATAAAAAAAAATTAAAAAATTGTCCGATTGTCTATTCAGATAGCAGCCGGTAAAACAGCTAACGGTTAGCAGGCCGCAGATGGGCGTTCAGGTAACGTTGCGACGGAGGAGCCAGCCGAATAACTCCTTCGGGTAGATAACGTCGGCAGTCCAGTTGTGAAGGCCCGGTGGGGCTCCGCGAAGGCAGCAAAACGGGTCCGGATAGGCGACTGCAGCCCAGGTGCGATTGATGGAACTCAGGAGTGATTGACGGAGCTTGCTAGCTCCGGAACAATTGATGTTTGCTCCGGAATCGACGAAGGCCGATAGTCACACGGATAGCAGCTAGCTAGCTGTGAGATCCGGGCATGAATGTCCAGAGAGCAGTCGAAATCCAGGGACATGGAGAGAAAAATTGGTCCGGTATGCTCCGCTCCGAGCCGCGCTGCGCCGTACAGAACTGGCGATAGACTTTCGAGCCAAAGGATAACCGATGACCACAAACCGTGGTTAGCTGAACACCAACGACTTGCCAGTAAAGGAGCCAACTGGCTTCTGAACTAGCTTCTGGATTAGCTTCTGGCTAGTTTCAGGCCAGCCTCCTGGAGTTTCTGGCTAGCTTCTTGGAGGATTACAGATCTGAGGTAAATAGTACTTTTTTATAAATATACATTGGTGAGGCGGGTTGCAGGAGAGTGTTTTGAAGATGAGTTGATGGAAAATAAAAATAAAATGTATGTGAAAAAGTTGTAAATATATATATATATATATACAGGACACGACAAGACGAGGACAAAAGACGTCTGAACTGCTATGCCACCTTGGAGATAAGTGTTAGTGTTGTTAAGATAAGATAAGATAAGATAAGTGATAGTGTTGTTAAGAAGGTAGAAACTAGGGCCTAGGATCTGCCTTGTTGATAGATAGTTGAGAGATTTGACATTTTGTTACCTCTGTACATCCAAGGGTTGCCAACTTTTTCACCACCAAAAGGTGGTGTGTGAATGAATATACAGTCTATATTCTTATTCAATTGGAAAGGCAAAATGTTTTTATATTCCATTTATTCTATAGCTTTACTTAAACTCTCATGATGTAAAATAATTTATCAAAGAAATCACAATTTGGGCCTTTACAATGTGAAAGAGGGGCATGAGTCACCAAGTCTACTTATTTTATGCTGTTCTTGACTGATTCAAGCAGTCCTTTGTCCAAGGGCCAGCCGTGCTGCCTTGTTCTGAGCCAATTGCAATTTTCCTAATTCCCTTTTTGAGGCACTTGACCACACGACTGAACAGTAGTCCAGGTGTGACTAAACTAGGGCCTCTAGGACCTGCCTTGTTGATAGTGTTAAGAAGGTAGAAACTACGGTCTCTAGGACCTGCCTTGTTGATATTGTTAAGAAGGTAGAAACTAGGGCCTCTAGGACCTGCCTTGTTGATAGACAAGACTAGTGAGGTGTGGCTAGAAGCAATGAGTGTATTTCATATTTAAAGGGCAGTGGCCATGCTGACAGCGTTCCCCAACCCCTCTGTTTAAAGGGCCATGCTGACAGCGTTCCCCAACCCCTCTGTTTAAAGGGCAGTGGCCATGCTGACAGCGTTCCCCAACCCCTCTGTTTAAAGGGCCATGCTGACAGCGTTCCCCAACCCCTCTGTTTAAAGAGCCATGCTGACAGCGTTCCCCAACCCCTCTGTTTAAAGGGCCATGCTGACAGCGTTCCCCAACCCCTCTGTTTAAAGGGCCATGCTGACAGCGTTCCCCAACCCCTCTGTTTAAAGGGCAGTGGCCATGCTGACAGCGTTCCCCAACCCCTCTGTTTAAAGGGCCATGCTGACAGCGTTCCCCAACCCCTCTGTTTAAAGGGCCATGCTGACAGCGTTCCCCAACCCCTCTGTTTAAAGGGCAGTGGCCATGCTGACAGCGTTCCCCAACCCCTCTGTTTAAAGGGCCATGCTGACAGCGTTCCCCAACCCCTCTGTTTAAAGGGCCATGCTGACAGCGTTACCCAACCCCTCTGTTTAAAGGTCCATGCTGACAGCGTTCCCCTACCCCTCTGTTTAAAGGGCCATGCTGACAGCGTTCCCCAACCCCTCTGTTTAAAGGGCCATGCTGACAGCGTTCCCCAACCCCTCTGTTTAAAGGGCCATGCTGACAGCGTTCCCCAACCCCTCTGTTTAAAGGTCCATGCTGACAGCATTCCCCAACCTCTCTGTTTAAAGGGCAGTGGCCATGCTGACAGCGTTCCCCAACCACTCTGTTTAAAGGGCCATGCTGACAGCGTTCCCCAACCTCTCTGTTTAAAGGGCAGTGGCCATGCTGACAGCGTTCCCCATCCACTCTGTTTAAAGAGCCATGCTGACAGCGTTCCCCAACCCCTCTGTTTAAAGAGCCATGCTGACAGCGTTCCCCAACCTCTCTGTTTAAAGGTCCATTCTGACAGCGTTCCCCAACCTCTCTGTTTAAAGGGCCATGCTGACAGCGTTCCCCAACCCCTCTGTTTAAAGGGCCATGCTGACAGCGTTCCCCAACCCCTCTGTTTAAAGGGCCATGCTGACAGCGTTCCCCAACCTCTCTGTTTAAAGGGCCATGCTGACAGCGTTCCCCAACCTCTCTGTTTAAAGGACCATGCTGACAGCGTTCCCCAACCCCTCTGTTTAAAGGGCCATGCTGACAGCGTTCCCCAACCTCTCTGTTTAAAGGGCCATGCTGACAGCGTTCCCCAACCTCTCTGTTTAAAGGGCCATGCTGACAGCGTTCCCCAACCTCTCTGTTTAAAGGGCAGTGGCCATGCTGACAGCGTTCCCCAACCTCTCTGTTTAAAGGTCCATGCTGACAGCGTTCCCCAACCTCTCTGTTTAAAGGGCCATGCTGACAGCGTTCCCCAACCCCTCTGTTTAAAGGTCCATGCTGACAGCGTTCCCCAACCCCTCTGTTTAAAGGGCCATGCTGACAGCGTTCCCCAACCCCTCTGTTTAAAGGGCCATGCTGACAGCGTTACCCAACCCCTCTGTTTAAAGGTCCATGCTGACAGCGTTCCCCAACCCCTCTGTTTAAAGGGCCATGCTGACAGCGTTCCCCAACCCCTCTGTTTAAAGGGCCATGCTGACAGCGTTCCCCAACCCCTCTGTTTAAATGGCCATGCTGACATCGTTCCCCAACCCCTCTGTTTAAAGGTCCATGCTGACAGCGTTCCCAAACCTCTCTGTTTAAAGGGACATGCTGACAGCGTTCCCCAACCCCTCTGTTTAAAGGGCCATGCTGACAGCGTTCCCCAACCCCTCTGTTTAAAGGGCCATGCTGACAGCGTTCCCCAACCTCTCTGTTTAAAGGGACATGCTGACAGCGTTCCCCAACCCCTCTGTTTAAAGGGCCATGCTGACAGCGTTCCCCAAACTCTCTGTTTAAAGGGCCATGCTGACAGCGTTCCCCAACCTCTCTGTTAAAGGGCCATGCTGACAGCGTTCCCCAACCCCTCTGTTTAAAGGGCCATGCTGACAGCGTTCCCCAAACTCTCTGTTTAAAGGGCCATGCTGACAGCGTTCCCCAACCTCTCTGTTTAAAGGGCCATGCTGACAGCGTTCCCCAACCACTCTGTTTAAAGAGCCATGCTGACAGCGTTCCCCAACCCCTCTGTTTAAAGGGCCATGCTGACAGCGTTCCCCAACCTCTCTGTTTAAAGGGCAGTGGCCATGCTGACAGCGTTCCCCAACCCCTCTGTTTAAAGGGCCATGCTGACAGCGTTCCCCAACCCCTCTGTTTAAAGGGCCATGCTGACAGCGTTCCCCAACCTCTCTGTTTAAAGGGCAGTGGCCATGCTGACAGCGTTCTCCAACCTCTCTGTTTAAAGGTCCATGCTGACAGCGTTCCCCAACCTCTCTGTTTAAAGGGCCATGCTGACAGCGTTCCCCAACCCCTCTGTTTAAAGGGCCATGCTGACAGCGTTCCCCAACCCCTCTGTTTAAAGGGCCATGCTGACAGCGTTCCCCAACCCCTCTGTTTAAAGGGCCATGCTGACAGCGTTCCCCAACCACTCTGTTTAAAGGGCCATGCTGACAGCGTTCCCCAACCCCTCTGTTTAAAGGGCCATGCTGACAGCGTTCCCCAACCTCTCTGTTTAAAGGGCCATGCTGACAGCGTTCCCCAACCCCTCTGTTTAAAGGGCCATGCTGACAGCGTTCCCCAACCTCTCTGTTTAAAGGGCCATGCTGACAGCGTTCCCCAACCCCTCTGTTTAAAGGGCAGTGGCCATGCTGACAGCGTTCCCCAACCCCTCGGTTTAAAGGGCAGTGGCCATGCTGACAGCGTTCCCCAACCCCTCTGTTTAAAGGGCCATGCTGACAGCGTTCCCCAACCTCTCTGTTTAAAGGGCAGTGGCCATGCTGACAGCGTTCCCCAACCCCTGTGTTTAAAGGGCCATGCTGACAGCATTCCCCAACCTCTCTGTTTAAAGAGCCATGCTGACAGCGTTCCCCAACCCCTCTGTTTAAAGGGCCATGCTGACAGCGTTCCCCAACCTCTCTGTTTAAAGGGCAGTGGCCATGCTGACAGCGTTCCCCAACCTCTCTGTTTAAAGGGCCATGCTGACAGCGTTCCCCAACCCCTCTGTTTAAAGGGCCATGCTGACAGCGTTCCCCAACCCCTCTGTTTAAAGGGCAGTGGCCATGCTGACAGCGTTCCCCAACCTCTCTGTTTAAAGGGCCATGCTGACAGCGTTCCCCAACCCCTCTGTTTAAAGGGCAGTGGCCATGCTGACAGCGTTCCCCAACCCCTCTGTTTAAAGGGCCACGCTGACAGCGTTCCCCAACCCCTCTGTTTAAAGGGCCATGCTGACAGCGTTCCCCAACCCCTCTGTTTAAAGGGCCACGCTGACAGCGTTCCCCAACCCCTCTGTTTAAAGGGCCATGCTGAAGCGTTCCCCAACCTCTCTGTTTAAAGGGCCATGCTGACAGCGTTCCCCAACCCCTCTGTTTAAAGGGCAGTGGCCATGCTGACAGCGTTCCCCAACCCCTCTGTTTAAAGGGCCATGCTGACAGCGTTCCCCAACCTCTCTGTTTAAAGGGCAGTGGCCATGCTGACAGCGTTCCCCAACCCCTGTGTTTAAAGGGCCATGCTGACAGCATTCCCCAACCTCTCTGTTTAAAGAGCCATGCTGACAGCGTTCCCCAACCCCTCTGTTTAAAGGGCCATGCTGACAGCGTTCCCCAACCTCTCTGTTTAAAGGGCAGTGGCCATGCTGACAGCGTTCCCCAACCTCTCTGTTTAAAGGGCCATGCTGACAGCGTTCCCCAACCTCTCTGTTTAAAGGGCCATGCTGACAGCGTTCCCCAACCCCTCTGTTTAAAGGGCCATGCTGACAGCGTTCCCCAACCCCTCTGTTTAAAGGGCAGTGGCCATGCTGACAGCGTTCCCCAACCTCTCTGTTTAAAGGGCCATGCTGACAGCGTTCCCCAACCCCTCTGTTTAAAGGGCAGTGGCCATGCTGACAGCGTTCCCCAACCCCTCTGTTTAAAGGGCCACGCTGACAGCGTTCCCCAACCCCTCTGTTTAAAGGGCCATGCTGACAGCGTTCCCCAACCCCTCTGTTTAAAGGGCCACGCTGACAGCGTTCCCCAACCCCTCTGTTTAAAGGGCCATGCTGAAGCGTTCCCCAACCTCTCTGTTTAAAGGGCCATGCTGACAGCGTTCCCCAACCCCTCTGTTTAAAGGGCAGTGGCCATGCTGACAGCGTTCCCCAACCCCTCTGTTTAAAGGGCCATGCTGACAGCGTTCCCCAACCTCTCTGTTTAAAGGTCCATGCTGACAGCGTTCCCCAACCCCTCTGTTTAAAGGGCCATGCTGACAGCGTTCCCCAACCCCTCTGTTTAAAGGGCCATGCTGACAGCGTTCCCCAACCCCTCTGTTTAAAGGGCCTTGCTGACAGCGTTCCCCAACCCCTCTGTTTAAAGGGCCATGCTGACAGCGTTCCCCAACCTCTCTGTTTAAAGGGCAGTGGCCATGCTGACAGCGTTCCCCATCCACTCTGTTTAAAGAGCCATGCTGACAGCGTTCCCCAACCCCTCTGTTTAAAGAGCCATGCTGACAGCGTTCCCCAACCTCTCTGTTTAAAGGTCCATTCTGACAGCGTTCCCCAACCTCTCTGTTTAAAGGGCCATGCTGACAGCGTTCCCCAACCCCTCTGTTTAAAGGGCCATGCTGACAGCGTTCCCCAACCCCTCTGTTTAAAGGGCCATGCTGACAGCGTTCCCCAACCTCTCTGTTTAAAGGGCCATGCTGACAGCGTTCCCCAACCTCTCTGTTTAAAGGACCATGCTGACAGCGTTCCCCAACCCCTCTGTTTAAAGGGCCATGCTGACAGCGTTCCCCAACCTCTCTGTTTAAAGGGCCATGCTGACAGCGTTCCCCAACCTCTCTGTTTAAAGGGCCATGCTGACAGCGTTCCCCAACCTCTCTGTTTAAAGGGCAGTGGCCATGCTGACAGCGTTCCCCAACCTCTCTGTTTAAAGGTCCATGCTGACAGCGTTCCCCAACCTCTCTGTTTAAAGGGCCATGCTGACAGCGTTCCACAACCCCTCTGTTTAAAGGTCCATGCTGACAGCGTTCCCCAACCCCTCTGTTTAAAGGGCCATGCTGACAGCGTTCCCCCAACCCCTCTGTTTAAGGGCCATGCTGACAGCGTTACCCCAACCCCTCTGTTTAAAGGTCCATGCTGACAGCGTTCCCCAACCCCTCTGTTAAAGGGCCATGCTGACAGCGTTCCCCAACCCCTCTGTTTAAAGGGCCATGCTGACAGCGTTCCCCAACCCCTCTGTTTAAATGGCCATGCTGACATCGTTCCCCAACCCCTCTGTTTAAAGGTCCATGCTGACAGCGTTCCCAAACCTCTCTGTTTAAAGGGACATGCTGACAGCGTTCCCCAACCCCTCTGTTTAAAGGGCCATGCTGACAGCGTTCCCCAACCCCTCTGTTTAAAGGTCCCATGCTGACAGCGTTCCCCAACCACTCTGTTTAAAGGGCCATGCTGACAGCGTTCCCCAACCTCTCTGTTTAAAGGGCAGTGGCCATGCTGACAGCGTTCTCCAACCTCTCTGTTTAAAGGTCCATGCTGACAGCGGTTCCCCACCCTCTCTGTTTAAAGGGCCATGCTGACAGCGTTCCCCAACCCCTCTGTTTAAAGGGCCATGCTGACAGCGTTCCCCAACCCCTCTGTTTAAAGGGCCATGCTGACAGCGTTCCCCAACCCCTCTGTTTAAAGGGCCATGCTGACAGCGTTCCCCAACCCCTCTGTTTAAAAGGGCCATGCTGACAGCGTTCCCCAACCACTCTGTTTAAAGGGCCATGCTGACAGCGTTCCCCAACCCCTCTGTTTAAAGGGCCATGCTGACAGCGTTCCCCAACCTCTCTGTTTAAAGGGCCATGCTGACAGCGTTCCCCAACCCCTCTGTTTAAAGGGCCATGCTGACAGCGTTCCCCAACCTCTCTGTTTAAAGGGCCATGCTGACAGCGTTCCCCAACCCCTCTGTTTAAAGGGCAGTGGCCATGCTGACAGCGTTCCCCAACCCCTCGGTTTTAAAGGGCAGTGGCCATGCTGACAGCGTTCCCCAACCCCTCTGTTTAAAGGGGCCATGCTGACCAGCGTTTCCCCAACCTCTCTGTTTAAAGGGCAGTGGCCATGCTGACAGCGTTCCCCAACCCCTGTGTTTAAAGGGCCATGCTGACAGCATTCCCCAACCTCTCTGTTTTAAAGAGCCATGCTGACAGCGTTCCCCAACCCCTCTGTTTAAAGGGCCATGCTGACAGCGTTCCCAACCTCTCTGGTTTAAAGGGCAGTGGCCATGCTGACAAGCGTTCCCAACCTCTCTGTTTAAAGGGCCATGCTGACAGCGTTCCCCAACCCCTCTGTTAATAAAGGGGCCATGCTGACAAGCGTTCCCCAACCCTCTGTTTAAAGGGCATGGCCATGCTGACAGCGTATCCCCAACCTCTCTGTTTAAAGGGCCATGCTGACAGCGTTTCCCCAACCCCTCTGTTTTAAAGGGCATGGCCATGCTGACAAGCGTTCCCCAACCCCTCTTTTTAAAGGGCCACGCTGACAGCGTTCCCCAACCCCTCGTGGTTTAAAGGGCCATGCTGACAGCGTTCCCTCCCCAACCCCTCTGTTAAAGGGGCCACGCTGACAGCGTTCCCCAACCCCTCTGGTTTAAAGGGCCATGCTGAAGCGTCCCCAACCTCTCTGTTTAAAGGGCCATGCTGACAGCGTTCCCCAACCCCTCTGTTTAAAGGGCAGTGGCCATGCTGACAGCGTTCCCCAACCCCGCTGTTTAAAGGGCCATGCTGACAGCGTTCCCCAACCTCTCTGTTTAAAGGGCAGTGGCCATGCTGACAAGCGTTTCCCCAACCCCTGTTTTAAAGGGCCATGCTGACAAGCATTCCCCAACCTCTCTGTTTAAAGAGCCATGCTGACAGCGTTCCCCATACCCTCCTGTTTAAAAAGGGCCATGCTTGGACAGCGTTCCCCAACCTCTCTGTTTAAAGGAGGGCAGTGGCCATGCTGGACAAGCCGTGTCCCCAACTCTCTGTTTAAAGGGCCATGCTGAAGCGTCCCCTGTTAGGGCCAGCGGACAGCGTTCCCCACCTCGCTGTTAAAGGGCCATGCTGACAGCGTTCCCCAACCCCTCTGTTTAAAGGGCCATGCTGACAGCGTTCCCCAACCCCTCTGTTTAAAGGGCCATGCTGACAGCGTTCCCCAACCTCTCTGTTTAAAGGGCCATGCTGACAGCGTTCCCCAACCCCTCTGTTTAAAGGGCCATGCTGACAGCGTTCCCCAACCCCTCTGTTTAAAGGGCCATGCTGACAGCGTTCCCCAACCCCTCTGTTTAAAGGGCCATGCTGACAGCGTTCCCCAACCCCTCTGTTTAAAGGGCCATGCTGACAGCGTTCCCCAACCCCTCTGTTTAAAGGGCCATGCTGACAGCGTTCCCCAACCCCTCTGTTTAAAGGGCCATGCTGACAGCGTTCCCCAACCCCTCTGTTTAAAGGGCCATGCTGACAGCGTTCCCCAACCCCTCTGTTTAAAGGGCCATGCTGACAGCGTTCCCCAACCTCTCTGTTTAAAGGGCCATGCTGACAGCGTTCCCCAACCCCTCTGTTTAAAGGGCCATGCTGACAGCGTTCCCCAACCCCTCTGTTTAAAGGGCCATGCTGACAGCGTTCCCCAACCCCTCTGTTTAAAGGGCCATGCTGACAGCGTTCCCCAACCCCTCTGTTTAAAGGGCCATGCTGACAGCGTTCCCCAACCCCTCTGTTTAAAGGGCCATGCTGACAGCGTTCCCCAACCTCTCTGTTTAAAAGGGCCATGCTGACAGCGTTCCCCAACCCCTCTGTTTAAAGGGCCATGCTGACAGCGTTCCCCAACCTCTCTGTTTAAAGGGCCATGCTGACAGCGTTCCCCAACCCTCTGTTTAAAGGGCCATGCTGACAGCGTTCCCCAACCTCTCTGTTTAAAGGGCCATGCTGACAGCGTTCCCCAACCCCTCTGTTTAAAGGGCCATGCTGACAGCGTTCCCCAACCTCTCTGTTTAAAGGGCCATGCTGACAGCGTTCCCCAACCTCTCTGTTTAAAGGGCCATGCTGACAGCGTTCCCCAACCCCTCTGTTTAAAGGGCCATGCTGACAGCGTTCCCCAACCTCTCTGTTTAAAGGGCCATGCTGACAGCGTTCCCCAACCCTCTGTTTAAAGGGCCATGCTGACAGCGTTCCCCAACCTCTCTGTTTAAAGGGCCATGCTGACAGCGTTCCCCAACCCCTCTGTTTAAAAGGGCCATGCTGACAGCGTTCCCCAACCCCTCTGTTTAAAGGGCCATGCTGACAGCGTTCCCCAACCCCTCTGTTTAAAGGGCCATGCTGACAGCGTTCCCCAACCCCTCTGTTTAAAGGGCCATGCTGACAGCGTTCCCCAACCCCTCTGTTTAAAGGGCCATGCTGACAGCGTTCCCCAACCCCTCTGTTTAAAGGGCCATGCTGACAGCGTTCCCCAACCCCTCTGTTTAAAGGGCCATGCTGACAGCGTTCCCCAACCCTCTGTTTAAAGGGCCATGCTGACAGCGTTCCCCAACCTCTCTGTTTAAAGGGCCATGCTGACAGCGTTCCCCAACCCCTCTGTTTAAAGGGCCATGCTGACAGCGTTCCCCAACCCCTCTGTTTAAAGGGCCATGCTGACAGCGTTCCCCAACCCCTCTGTTTAAAGGGCCATGCTGACAGCGTTCCCCAACCCCTCTGTTTAAAGGGCCATGCTGACAGCGTTCCCCAACCTCTCTGTTTAAAGGGCCATGCTGACAGCGTTCCCCAACCCCTCTGTTTAAAGGGCCATGCTGACAGCGTTCCCCAACCCCTCTGTTTAAAGGGCCATGCTGACAGCGTTCCCCAACCCCTCTGTTTAAAGGGCCATGCTGACAGCGTTCCCCAACCTCTCTGTTTAAAGGGCCATGCTGACAGCGTTCCCCAACCCCTCTGTTTAAAGGGCCATGCTGACAGCGTTCCCCAACCCCTCTGTTTAAAGGGCCATGCTGACAGCGTTCCCCAACCTCTCTGTTTAAAGGGCCATGCTGACAGCGTTCCCCAACCTCTCTGTTTAAAGGGCCATGCTGACAGCGTTCCCCAACCCTCTGTTTAAAGGGCCATGCTGACAGCGTTCCCCAACCTCTCTGTTTAAAGGGCCATGCTGACAGCGTTCCCCAACCTCTCTGTTTAAAGGGCCATGCTGACAGCGTTCCCCAACCTCTCTGTTTAAAGGGCCATGCTGACAGCGTTCCCCAACCCCTCTGTTTAAAGGGCCATGCTGACAGCGTTCCCCAACCCCTCTGTTTAAAGGGCCATGCTGACAGCGTTCCCCAACCCCTCTGTTTAAAGGGCCATGCTGACAGCGTTCCCCAACCCCTCTGTTTAAAGGGCCATGCTGACAGCGTTCCCCAACCTCTCTGTTTAAAGGGCCATGCTGACAGCGTTCCCCAACCCCTCTGTTTAAAGGGCCATGCTGACAGCGTTCCCCAACCCCTCTGTTTAAAGGGCCATGCTGACAGCGTTCCCCAACCCTCTGTTTAAAGGGCCATGCTGACAGCGTTCCCCAACCTCTCTGTTTAAAGGGCCATGCTGACAGCGTTCCCCAACCCCTCTGTTTAAAGGGCCATGCTGACAGCGTTCCCCAACCCCTCTGTTTAAAGGGCCATGCTGACAGCGTTCCCCAACCTCTCTGTTTAAAAGGGCCATGCTGACAGCGTTCCCCAACCCCTCTGTTTAAAGGGCCATGCTGACAGCGTTCCCCAACCCCTCTGTTTAAAGGGCCATGCTGACAGCGTTCCCCAACCCCTCTGTTTAAAGGGCCATGCTGACAGCGTTCCCCAACCCCTCTGTTTAAAGGGCCATGCTGACAGCGTTCCCCAACCTCTCTGTTTAAAGGGCCATGCTGACAGCGTTCCCCAACCCCTCTGTTTAAAGGGCCATGCTGACAGCGTTCCCCAACCTCTCTGTTTAAAGGGCCATGCTGACAGCGTTCCCCAACCCCTCTGTTTAAAGGGCCATGCTGACAGCGTTCCCCAACCCCTCTGTTTAAAGGGCCATGCTGACAGCGTTCCCCAACCCCTCTGTTTAAAGGGCCATGCTGACAGCGTTCCCCAACCCCTCTGTTTAAAGGGCCATGCTGACAGCGTTCCCCAACCCTCTGTTTAAAGGGCCATGCTGACAGCGTTCCCCAACCTCTCTGTTTAAAGGGCCATGCTGACAGCGTTCCCCAACCCCTCTGTTTAAAGGGCCATGCTGACAGCGTTCCCCAACCCTCTGTTTAAAGGGCCATGCTGACAGCGTTCCCCAACCCCTCTGTTTAAAGGGCCATGCTGACAGCGTTCCCCAACCCCTCTGTTTAAAAGGGCCATGCTGACAGCGTTCCCCAACCCTCTGTTTAAAGGGCCATGCTGACAGCGTTCCCCAACCTCTCTGTTTAAAGGGCCATGCTGACAGCGTTCCCCAACCCCTCTGTTTAAAGGGCCATGCTGACAGCGTTCCCCAACCCCTCTGTTTAAAGGGCCATGCTGACAGCGTTCCCCAACCTCTCTGTTTAAAGGGCCATGCTGACAGCGTTCCCCAACCTCTCTGTTTAAAGGGCCATGCTGACAGCGTTCCCCAACCTCTCTGTTTAAAGGGCCATGCTGACAGCGTTCCCCAACCCCTCTGTTTAAAGGGCCATGCTGACAGCGTTCCCCAACCCCTCTGTTTAAAGGGCCATGCTGACAGCGTTCCCCAACCTCTCTGTTTAAAGGGCCATGCTGACAGCGTTCCCCAACCCCTCTGTTTAAAGGGCCATGCTGACAGCGTTCCCCAACCCCTCTGTTTAAAGGGCCATGCTGACAGCGTTCCCCAACCCCTCTGTTTAAAGGGCCATGCTGACAGCGTTCCCCAACCCCTCTGTTTAAAGGGCCATGCTGACAGCGTTCCCCAACCCCTCTGTTTAAAGGGCCATGCTGACAGCGTTCCCCAACCCCTCTGTTTAAAGGGCCATGCTGACAGCGTTCCCCAACCCCTCTGTTTAAAGGGCCATGCTGACAGCGTTCCCCAACCCCTCTGTTTAAAGGGCCATGCTGACAGCGTTCCCCAACCCCTCTGTTTAAAGGGCCATGCTGACAGCGTTCCCCAACCCCTCTGTTTAAAGGGCCATGCTGACAGCGTTCCCCAACCTCTCTGTTTAAAGGGCCATGCTGACAGCGTTCCCCAACCCCTCTGTTTAAAGGGCCATGCTGACAGCGTTCCCCAACCCCTCTGTTTAAAGGGCCATGCTGACAGCGTTCCCCAACCCTCTGTTTAAAGGGCCATGCTGACAGCGTTCCCCAACCCTCTGTTTAAAGGGCCATGCTGACAGCGTTCCCCAACCCCTCTGTTTAAAGGGCCATGCTGACAGCGTTCCCCAACCCCTCTGTTTAAAGGGCCATGCTGACAGCGTTCCCCAACCCCTCTGTTTAAAGGGCCATGCTGACAGCGTTCCCCAACCCCTCTGTTTAAAGGGCCATGCTGACAGCGTTCCCCAACCCCTCTGTTTAAAGGGCCATGCTGACAGCGTTCCCCAACCCCTCTGTTTAAAGGGCCATGCTGACAGCGTTCCCCAACCCCTCTGTTTAAAGGGCCATGCTGACAGCGTTCCCCAACCCCTCTGTTTAAAGGGCCATGCTGACAGCGTTCCCCAACCCCTCTGTTTAAAGGGCCATGCTGACAGCGTTCCCCAACCCCTCTGTTTAAAGGGCCATGCTGACAGCGTTCCCAAACCCTCTGTTTAAAGGGCCATGCTGACAGCGTTCCCCAACCTCTCTGTTTAAAGGGCCATGCTGACAGCGTTCCCCAACCCCTCTGTTTAAAGGGCCATGCTGACAGCGTTCCCCAACCCCTCTGTTTAAAGGGCCATGCTGACAGCGTTCCCCAACCTCTCTGTTTAAAGGGCCATGCTGACAGCGTTCCCCAACCTCTCTGTTTAAAGGGCCATGCTGACAGCGTTCCCCAACCTCTCTGTTTAAAGGGCCATGCTGACAGCGTTCCCCAACCCTCTGTTTAAAGGGCCATGCTGACAGCGTTCCCCAACCCCTCTGTTTAAAGGGCCATGCTGACAGCGTTCCCCAACCCCTCTGTTTAAAGGGCCATGCTGACAGCGTTCCCCAACCCCTCTGTTTAAAGGGCCATGCTGACAGCGTTCCCCAACCCCTCTGTTTAAAGGGCCATGCTGACAGCGTTCCCCAACCCTCTGTTTAAAGGGCCATGCTGACAGCGTTCCCCAACCCCTCTGTTTAAAGGGCCATGCTGACAGCGTTCCCCAACCTCTCTGTTTAAAGGGCCATGCTGACAGCGTTCCCCAACCTCTCTGTTTAAAGGGCCATGCTGACAGCGTTCCCCAACCCCTCTGTTTAAAGGGCCATGCTGACAGCGTTCCCCAACCCCTCTGTTTAAAGGGCCATGCTGACAGCGTTCCCCAACCCTCTGTTTAAAGGGCCATGCTGACAGCGTTCCCCAACCCTCTGTTTAAAGGGCCATGCTGACAGCGTTCCCCAACCCCTCTGTTTAAAGGGCCATGCTGACAGCGTTCCCCAACCCCTCTGTTTAAAGGGCCATGCTGACAGCGTTCCCCAACCCCTCTGTTTAAAGGGCCATGCTGACAGCGTTCCCCAACCTCTCTGTTTAAAGGGCCATGCTGACAGCGTTCCCCAACCCTCTGTTTAAAGGGCCATGCTGACAGCGTTCCCCAACCTCTCTGTTTAAAGGGCCATGCTGACAGCGTTCCCCAACCCTCTGTTTAAAGGGCCATGCTGACAGCGTTCCCCAACCCCTCTGTTTAAAGGGCCATGCTGACAGCGTTCCCCAACCCTCTGTTTAAAGGGCCATGCTGACAGCGTTCCCCAACCTCTCTGTTTAAAGGGCCATGCTGACAGCGTTCCCCAACCCCTCTGTTTAAAGGGCCATGCTGACAGCGTTCCCCAACCCCTCTGTTTAAAGGGCCATGCTGACAGCGTTCCCCAACCCCTCTGTTTAAAGGGCCATGCTGACAGCGTTCCCCAACCCCTCTGTTTAAAGGGCCATGCTGACAGCGTTCCCCAACCCCTCTGTTTAAAGGGCCATGCTGACAGCGTTCCCCAACCCCTCTGTTTAAAGGGCCATGCTGACAGCGTTCCCCAACCCCTCTGTTTAAAGGGCCATGCTGACAGCGTTCCCCAACCCCTCTGTTTAAAGGGCCATGCTGACAGCGTTCCCCAACCCTCTGTTTAAAGGGCCATGCTGACAGCGTTCCCCAACCCTCTGTTTAAAGGGCCATGCTGACAGCGTTCCCCAACCCCTCTGTTTAAAGGGCCATGCTGACAGCGTTCCCCAACCCTCTGTTTAAAGGGCCATGCTGACAGCGTTCCCCAACCCCTCTGTTTAAAGGGCCATGCTGACAGCGTTCCCCAACCCCTCTGTTTAAAGGGCCATGCTGACAGCGTTCCCCAACCCCTCTGTTTAAAGGGCCATGCTGACAGCGTTCCCCAACCCCTCTGTTTAAAGGGCCATGCTGACAGCGTTCCCCAACCCCTCTGTTTAAAGGGCCATGCTGACAGCGTTCCCCAACCCTCTGTTTAAAGGGCCATGCTGACAGCGTTCCCCAACCCCTCTGTTTAAAGGGCCATGCTGACAGCGTTCCCCAACCCCTCTGTTTAAAGGGCCATGCTGACAGCGTTCCCCAACCCCTGTTTAAAGGGCCATGCTGACAGCGTTCCCCAACCCCTCTGTTTAAAGGGCCATGCTGACAGCGTTCCCCAACCCCTCTGTTTAAAGGGCCATGCTGACAGCGTTCCCCAACCCCTCTGTTTAAAGGGCCATGCTGACAGCGTTCCCCAACCCTCTGTTTAAAGGGCCATGCTGACAGCGTTCCCCAACCCCTCTGTTTAAAGGGCCATGCTGACAGCGTTCCCCAACCCCTCTGTTTAAAGGGCCATGCTGACAGCGTTCCCCAACCCCTCTGTTTAAAGGGCCATGCTGACAGCGTTCCCCAACCCCTCTGTTTAAAGGGCCATGCTGACAGCGTTCCCCAACCCTCTGTTTAAAGGGCCATGCTGACAGCGTTCCCCAACCTCTCTGTTTAAAGGGCCATGCTGACAGCGTTCCCCAACCCCTCTGTTTAAAGGGCCATGCTGACAGCGTTCCCCAACCCCTCTGTTTAAAGGGCCATGCTGACAGCGTTCCCCAACCTCTCTGTTTAAAGGGCCATGCTGACAGCGTTCCCCAACCTCTCTGTTTAAAGGGCCATGCTGACAGCGTTCCCCAACCTCTCTGTTTAAAGGGCCATGCTGACAGCGTTCCCCAACCCCTCTGTTTAAAGGGCCATGCTGACAGCGTTCCCCAACCTCTCTGTTTAAAGGGCCATGCTGACAGCGTTCCCCAACCCCTCTGTTTAAAGGGCCATGCTGACAGCGTTCCCCAACCTCTCTGTTTAAAGGGCCATGCTGACAGCGTTCCCCAACCCCTCTGTTTAAAGGGCCATGCTGACAGCGTTCCCCAACCCTCTGTTTAAAGGGCCATGCTGACAGCGTTCCCCAACCCTCTGTTTAAAGGGCCATGCTGACAGCGTTCCCCAACCCCTCTGTTTAAAGGGCCATGCTGACAGCGTTCCCCAACCCCTCTGTTTAAAGGGCCATGCTGACAGCGTTCCCCAACCCCTCTGTTTAAAGGGCCATGCTGACAGCGTTCCCCAACCCCTCTGTTTAAAGGGCCATGCTGACAGCGTTCCCCAACCCCTCTGTTTAAAGGGCCATGCTGACAGCGTTCCCCAACCCCTCTGTTTAAAGGGCCATGCTGACAGCGTTCCCCAACCCCTCTGTTTAAAGGGCAGTGGCCATGCTGACAGCGTTCCCCAACCCCTCTGTTTAAAGGGCCATGCTGACAGCGTTCCCCAACCTCTCTGTTTAAAGGGCCATGCTGACAGCGTTCCCCAACCCCTCTGTTTAAAGGGCCATGCTGACAGCGTTCCCCAACCCCTCTGTTTAAAGGGCCATGCTGACAGCGTTCCCCAACCTCTCTGTTTAAAGGGCCATGCTGACAGCGTTCCCCAACCCCTCTGTTTAAAGGGCCATGCTGACAGCGTTCCCCAACCCCTCTGTTTAAAGGGCCATGCTGACAGCGTTCCCCAACCCCTCTGTTTAAAGGGCCATGCTGACAGCGTTCCCCAACCCCTCTGTTTAAAGGGCCATGCTGACAGCGTTCCCCAACCCCTCTGTTTAAAGGGCCATGCTGACAGCGTTCCCCAACCCCTCTGTTTAAAGGGCCATGCTGACAGCGTTCCCCAACCTCTCTGTTTAAAGGGCCATGCTGACAGCGTTCCCCAACCCCTCTGTTTAAAGGGCCATGCTGACAGCGTTCCCCAACCCCTCTGTTTAAAGGGCCATGCTGACAGCGTTCCCCAACCCCTCTGTTTAAAGGGCCATGCTGACAGCGTTCCCCAACCTCTCTGTTTAAAGGGCCATGCTGACAGCGTTCCCCAACCCCTCTGTTTAAAGGGCCATGCTGACAGCGTTCCCCAACCTCTCTGTTTAAAGGGCCATGCTGACAGCGTTCCCCAACCCCTCTGTTTAAAGGGCCATGCTGACAGCGTTCCCCAACCCCTCTGTTTAAAGGGCCATGCTGACAGCGTTCCCCAACCCCTCTGTTTAAAGGGCCATGCTGACAGCGTTCCCCAACCCCTCTGTTTAAAGGGCCATGCTGACAGCGTTCCCCAACCCCTCTGTTTAAAGGGCCATGCTGACAGCGTTCCCCAACCCTCTGTTTAAAGGGCCATGCTGACAGCGTTCCCCAACCTCTCTGTTTAAAGGGCCATGCTGACAGCGTTCCCCAACCCCTCTGTTTAAAGGGCCATGCTGACAGCGTTCCCCAACCCCTCTGTTTAAAGGGCCATGCTGACAGCGTTCCCCAACCCCTCTGTTTAAAGGGCCATGCTGACAGCGTTCCCCAACCTCTCTGTTTAAAGGGCCATGCTGACAGCGTTCCCCAACCTCTCTGTTTAAAGGGCCATGCTGACAGCGTTCCCCAACCCCTCTGTTTAAAGGGCCATGCTGACAGCGTTCCCCAACCCCTCTGTTTAAAGGGCCATGCTGACAGCGTTCCCCAACCCCTCTGTTTAAAGGGCCATGCTGACAGCGTTCCCCAACCCCTCTGTTTAAAGGGCCATGCTGACAGCGTTCCCCAACCCCTCTGTTTAAAGGGCCATGCTGACAGCGTTCCCCAACCCCTCTGTTTAAAGGGCCATGCTGACAGCGTTCCCCAACCCTCTGTTTAAAGGGCCATGCTGACAGCGTTCCCCAACCCCTCTGTTTAAAGGGCCATGCTGACAGCGTTCCCCAACCCCTCTGTTTAAAGGGCCATGCTGACAGCGTTCCCCAACCTCTCTGTTTAAAGGGCCATGCTGACAGCGTTCCCCAACCTCTCTGTTTAAAGGGCCATGCTGACAGCGTTCCCCAACCTCTCTGTTTAAAGGGCCATGCTGACAGCGTTCCCCAACCCTCTGTTTAAAGGGCCATGCTGACAGCGTTCCCCAACCCCTCTGTTTAAAGGGCCATGCTGACAGCGTTCCCCAACCCCTCTGTTTAAAGGGCCATGCTGACAGCGTTCCCCAACCTCTCTGTTTAAAGGGCCATGCTGACAGCGTTCCCCAACCTCTCTGTTTAAAGGGCCATGCTGACAGCGTTCCCCAACCCCTCTGTTTAAAGGGCCATGCTGACAGCGTTCCCCAACCCCTCTGTTTAAAGGGCCATGCTGACAGCGTTCCCCAACCCCTCTGTTTAAAGGGCCATGCTGACAGCGTTCCCCAACCCCTCTGTTTAAAGGGCCATGCTGACAGCGTTCCCCAACCCCTCTGTTTAAAGGGCCATGCTGACAGCGTTCCCCAACCCCTCTGTTTAAAGGGCCATGCTGACAGCGTTCCCCAACCCCTCTGTTTAAAGGGCCATGCTGACAGCGTTCCCCAACCTCTCTGTTTAAAGGGCCATGCTGACAGCGTTCCCCAACCCCTCTGTTTAAAGGGCCATGCTGACAGCGTTCCCCAACCCCTCTGTTTAAAGGGCCATGCTGACAGCGTTCCCCAACCTCTCTGTTTAAAGGGCCATGCTGACAGCGTTCCCCAACCCCTCTGTTTAAAGGGCCATGCTGACAGCGTTCCCCAACCCCTCTGTTTAAAGGGCCATGCTGACAGCGTTCCCCAACCTCTCTGTTTAAAGGGCCATGCTGACAGCGTTCCCCAACCCCTCTGTTTAAAGGGCCATGCTGACAGCGTTCCCCAACCCCTCTGTTTAAAGGGCCATGCTGACAGCGTTCCCCAACCCCTCTGTTTAAAGGGCCATGCTGACAGCGTTCCCCAACCCCTCTGTTTAAAGGGCCATGCTGACAGCGTTCCCCAACCCCTCTGTTTAAAGGGCCATGCTGACAGCGTTCCCCAACCCCTCTGTTTAAAGGGCCATGCTGACAGCGTTCCCCAACCTCTCTGTTTAAAGGGCCATGCTGACAGCGTTCCCCAACCCCTCTGTTTAAAGGGCCATGCTGACAGCGTTCCCCAACCCCTCTGTTTAAAGGGCCATGCTGACAGCGTTCCCCAACCTCTCTGTTTAAAGGGCCATGCTGACAGCGTTCCCCAACCTCTCTGTTTAAAGGGCCATGCTGACAGCGTTCCCCAACCCCTCTGTTTAAAGGGCCATGCTGACAGCGTTCCCCAACCTCTCTGTTTAAAGGGCCATGCTGACAGCGTTCCCCAACCCCTCTGTTTAAAGGGCCATGCTGACAGCGTTCCCCAACCCCTCTGTTTAAAGGGCCATGCTGACAGCGTTCCCCAACCCCTCTGTTTAAAGGGCCATGCTGACAGCGTTCCCCAACCCCTCTGTTTAAAGGGCCATGCTGACAGCGTTCCCCAACCCCTCTGTTTAAAGGGCCATGCTGACAGCGTTCCCCAACCCCTCTGTTTAAAGGGCCATGCTGACAGCGTTCCCCAACCTCTCTGTTTAAAGGGCAGGGCCATGCTGACAGCGTTCCCCAACCCCTCTGTTTAAAGGGCCATGCTGACAGCGTTCCCCAACCCCTCTGTTTAAAGGGCCATGCTGACAGCGTTCCCCAACCCCTCTGTTTAAAGGGCCATGCTGACAGCGTTCCCCAACCTCTCTGTTTAAAGGGCCATGCTGACAGCGTTCCCCAACCTCTCTGTTTAAAGGGCCATGCTGACAGCGTTCCCCAACCCCTCTGTTTAAAGGGCCATCTGCAGCGTTCCCAAACCCCTCTGGTTACAAAGTGCATGCTGACAGCGTTCCCCAACCCCTCTGTTTAAAGGGCCCATGCTGACAGCGTTCCCCAACCTCTCTGTTTAAGAGCCATGCGACAGCGTTCCCCAACCCCTCTGTTTAAAGGGCCCATGCTGACAGCGTTCCCAACCCCTCTGTTTAAAGGGGCCATGCTGACAAGCGTTTCCCCACCTCTCTGTTTAAATGGCCATGCTGACAGCGTTCCCCAACCTCTCTGTTTAAAGGGCCATGCTGACAGCGTTCCCAACCTCTCTGTTAAAGGGCAGTGGCCATGCTGACAAGCGTTCCCCCAACCTCTCTGTTTAAAGGTCCATGCTGACAGCGTTCCCAACCTCTCTGTTTAAGGGCCATGCTGACAAGCTTTCCCCAACCCCTCTGTTTAAAGGGCCATGCTGACAGCGTTCCCCAACCACTCTGTTTTAAAAGGGCCATGGCTGACAGCGTTTCCCCAACATCTCTGTTTAAAGGGGCAGTGGCCATGCTGACAGCGTTCCACAACCCCTCTGTTTAAAGGGCCATGCTGACAGCGTTCCCCAACCTCTCTGTTTAAAGGGCCATGCTGACAGCGTTCCCCACCACCCCTCTGTTTAAAGGGCCATGCTGACAGCGTTCCCCAACCACTCTGTTTAAAGGGCCATGCTGACAGCGTTCCCCAACCTCTCTGTTTAAAGGGCAGTGGCCATGCCTGACACAGCGTTCCCCAACCCCTCTGTTTAAAGGGCCATGCTGACAGCGTTCCCCAACCCTCTGTTTAAGGGCCATGCGGACAGCGTTCCCCAACCTCTCTGTTTAAATGGCCATGCTGACAGCGTTCCCCACCTCTGTTTAAAAGGGCCATGCTGACAGCGTTCCCCAACCTCTCTGTTTAAAGTGCAGTGGCCATGCTGACAGCGTTCCCCAACCTCTCTGTTTAAAGGTCCATGCTGACAGCGTTGGCCCCCCAACCTCTCTGTTTAAAGGGCCATGCTGACAGCGTTCCCCACCCCTCTGTTTAAAGAGGGCCATGCTGACAGCGTTCCCCAACCACTCTGTTAAAGGGCCATGCTGACAGCGTTCCCCAACCTCTCTGTTTAAAGGCAGTGGCCATGCTGACAAGCGTTCCACAACCACTCTGTTTAAAGGGCCATGCTGACAGCGTTCCCCAACCTCTCTGTTTAAAGGGCAGTGGCATGCTGACAGCATTCCCAACCTCTCTGTTTAAAGAGCCATGCTGACAGCGTTCCCCAACCCCTCTGTTTAAAGAGCCATGCTGACAGCGTTCTCCCAACCCCTCTGTTTAAAGGGCCATGCTGACAGCGTTCCCCAACCCCTCTGTTTAAAGGGCCATGCTGACAAGCGTTCCCAACCCTCTGTTTAAAGGGCCATGCTGACAGCGTTCCCCAACCTCTCTGGTTTAAAGGGCCATGCTGACAGCGTTCCCCAACCTCTCTGTTTAAAGGGCCATGCTGACAGCGTTCCCCAACCCCTCTGTTTAAAAAGGGCCATGCTGACAGCGTTCCCCAACCCCTCTGTTTAAAAGGGCCATGCTGACAAGCGTTCCCCAACCCCTCTGTTTAAAGGGCAGTGGCCATGCTGACAGCGTTCCTCAACCCCTCTGTTTAAGGGCCATGCTGACAGCGTTCCCCAACCACTCTGTTTAAAGGGCCATGCTGACAGCGGTTCCCCAACCTCTCTGTTTAAAGGGCCATGCTGACAGCGTTCCCCAACCTCTCTGTTTAAAGGGCCATGCTGACAGCGTTCCCCAACCCTCTGTTTAAAGGGCCATGCTGACAGCGTTCCCCAACCTCTCTGTTTAAAGGGCCATGCTGACAGCGTTCCCCAACCTCTCTGTTTAAAAGGGCAGTGGCCATGCTGACAGCGTTCCCCAACCTCTCTGTTTAAAGGTCCATGCTGACAGCGTTCCCCAACCTCTCTGTTTAAAGGGCCATGCTGACAGTGTTCCCCAACCTCTCTGTTTAAAGGGCCATGCTGACAGCGTTCCCCAACCCCTCTGTTTAAAAGGGCCATGCTGACAGCGTCCCCAACCCTCTCCTTTAAAGGGCCATGCTGACAGCGTTCCCCAACCTCTCTGTTTAAAGGGCCATGCTGACAGCGTTCCCCAACCCTCTGTTTAAAGGGCAGTGGCCATGCTGACAGCGTTCCCCAACCTCTCTGTTTAAAGGGCCATGCTGACAGCGTTCCCCAACCCCTCTGTTTAAAGGGCAGTGGCCATGCTGACAGCGTTCCCCAACCCCTCTGTTTAAAGGGCCACGCTGACAGCGTTCCCCAACCCCTCTGTTTTAAAGGGCCATGCTGACAGCGTTCCCCAACCCCTCTGTTTAAAGGGCCACGCTGACAGCGTTCCCCAACCCCTCTGTTTAAAGGGCCATGCTGACAGCGTTCCCCAACCTCTCTGTTTAAAGGGCCATGCTGACAGCGTTCCCCAACCCCTCTGTTTAAAGGGCAGTGGCCATGCTGACAGCGTTCCCCAACCCCTCTGTTTAAAGGGCCATGCTGACAGCGTTCCCCAACCTCTCTGTTTAAAGGTCCATGCTGACAGCGTTCCCCAACCCCTCTGTTTAAAGGGCCTTGCTGACAGCGTTCCCCAACCCCTCTGTTTAAAGGGCCATGCTGACAGCGTTCCCCAACCTCTCTGTTTAAAGGTCCATGCTGACAGCGTTCCCCCAACCCCTCTGTTTAAAGGGCCATGCTGACAGCGTTCCCCAACCCCTCTGTTTTAAAGGGCCATGCTGACAGCGTTCCCCAACCCCTCTGTTTAAAGGGCCATGCTGACAGCGTTCCCCAACCACTCTGTTTAAAGGGCCATGCTGACAGCGTTCCCCAACCCCTCTGTTTAAAGGGCCATGCTGACAGCGTTCCCCAACCCCTCTGTTTAAAGGTCCATGCTGACAGCGTTCCCCCAACCTCTCTGTTTAAAGGGCCATGCTGACAGCGTTCCCCAACCCCTCTGTTTAAAAGGGCCATGCTGGACAGCGTTCCCCAACCCCCTCTGTTTAAAGGGCCATGCTGACAGCGTTCCCCAACCTCTCTGTTTAAAGGTCCATGGCTGACAGCGTTCCCCAACCTCTCTGTTTAAGAGCCATGCTGACGGCGTTCCCCAACCCCTCTCTGTTTAAGGGCCATGCTGACAGCGTTCCCCAACCTCTCTGTTTAAAGGGCAGTGGGCCATGCTGACAGCTTTCCCCAACCCCTCTGTTTAAAGGGCCATGCTGACAGTGTTCCCCAACCCCTCTGTTTAAAGGGCCATGCTGACAGCGTTCCCCAACCCCTCTGTTTAAAGGTCCATGCTGACAGCGTTCCCCAACCCTCTGTTTAAAGGGCCATGCTGACAGCGTTCCCCAACCCCTCTGTTTAAAGGGCCATGCTGACAGCGTTCCCCAACCACTCTGTTTAAAGGGCCATGCTGACAGCGTTCCCCAACCTCTCTGTTTAAAGGGCAGTGGCCATGCTGACAGCGTTCCCCAACCACTCTGTTTAAAGGGCCATGCTGACAGCGTTCCCCAACCCCTCTGTTTAAAGGGCCATGCTGACAGCATTCCCCAACCCCTCTGTTTAAAGAGCCATGCTGACAGCGTTCCCCAACCTCTCTGTTTAAAGGTCCATGCTGACAGCGTTCCCCAACCTCTCTGTTTAAAGGGCCATGCTGACAGCGTTCCCCAACCCCTCTGTTTAAAGGGCCATGCTGACAGCGTTCCCCAACCCCTCTGTTTAAAGGGCCATGCTGACAGCGTTCCCCAACCCCTCTGTTTAAAGGGCCATGCTGACAGCGTTCCCCAACCCCTCTGTTTAAAGGGCCATGCTGACAGCGTTCCCCAACCCCTCTGTTTAAAGGGCCATGCTGACAGCGTTCCCCAACCACTCTGTTTAAAGGGCCATGCTGACAGCGTTCCCCAACCTCTCTGTTTAAAGGGCCATGCTGACAGCGTTCCCCAACCTCTCTGTTTAAAGGGCCATGCTGACAGCGTTCCCCAACCCCTCTGTTTAAAGGGCCATGCTGACAGCGTTCCCCAACCTCTCTGTTTAAAGGGCCATGCTGACAGCGTTCCCCAACCTCTCTGTTTAAAGGGCAGTGGCCATGCTGACAGCGTTCCCCAACCTCTCTGTTTAAAGGTCCATGCTGACAGCGTTCCCCAACCTCTCTGTTTAAAGGGCCATGCTGACAGTGTTCCCCAACCTCTCTGTTTAAAGGGCCATGCTGACAGCGTTCCCCAACCCCTCTGTTTAAAGGGCCATGCTGACAGCGTTCCCCAACCCTTCTCTTTAAAGGCCATGCTGACAGCGTTCCCCAACCTCTCTGTTTAAAGGGCCATGCTGACAGCGTTCCCCAACCTCTCTGTTTAAAGGGCCATGCTGACAGCGTTCCCCAACCCCTCTGTTTAAAGGGCAGTGGCCATGCTGACAGCGTTCCGCAACCTCTCTGTTTAAAGGGCCATGCTGACAGCGTTCCCCAACCCCTCTGTTTAAAGGGCAGTGGCCATGCTGACAGCGTTCCCCAACCCCTCTGTTTAAAGGGCCACGCTGACAGCGTTCCCCAACCCCTCTGTTTAAAGGGCCATGCTGACAGCGTTCCCCAACCCCTCTGTTTAAAGGGCCACGCTGACAGCGTTCCCCAACCCCTCTGTTTAAAGGGCCATGCTGACAGCGTTCCCCAACCTCTCTGTTTAAAGGGCCATGCTGACAGCGTTCCCCAACCCCTCTGTTTAAAGGGCAGTGGCCATGCTGACAGCGTTCCCCAACCCCTCTGTTTAAAGGGCCATGCTGACAGCGTTCCCCAACCTCTCTGTTTAAAGGTCCATGCTGACAGCGTTCCCCAACCCCTCTGTTTAAAGGGCCTTGCTGACAGCGTTCCCCAACCCCTCTGTTTAAAGGGCCATGCTGACAGCGTTCCCCAACCTCTCTGTTTAAAGGTCCATGCTGACAGCGTTCCCCAACCCCTCTGTTTAAAGGGCCATGCTGACAGCGTTCCCCAACCCCTCTGTTTAAAGGGCCATGCTGACAGCGTTCCCCAACCCCTCTGTTTAAAGGGCCATGCTGACAGCGTTCCCCAACCACTCTGTTTAAAGGGCCATGCTGACAGCGTTCCCCAACCCCTCTGTTTAAAGGGCTATGCTGACAGCGTTCCCCAACCCCTCTGTTTAAAGGTCCATGCTGACAGCGTTCCCCAACCTCTCTGTTTAAAGGGCCATGCTGACAGCGTTCCCCAACCCCTCTGTTTAAAGGGCCATGCTGACAGCGTTCCCCAACCCCTCTGTTTAAAGGGCCATGCTGACAGCGTTCCCCAACCTCTCTGTTTAAAGGTCCATGCTGACAGCGTTCCCCAACCTCTCTGTTTAAAGAGCCATGCTGACGGCGTTCCCCAACCCCTCTGTTTAAAGGGCCATGCTGACAGCGTTCCCCAACCTCTCTGTTTAAAGGGCAGTGGCCATGCTGACAGCTTTCCCCAACCCCTCTGTTTAAAGGGCCATGCTGACAGTGTTCCCCAACCCCTCTGTTTAAAGGGCCATGCTGACAGCGTTCCCCAACCCCTCTGTTTAAAGGTCCATGCTGACAGCGTTCCCCAACCCCTCTGTTTAAAGGGCCATGCTGACAGCGTTCCCCAACCCCTCTGTTTAAAGGGCCATGCTGACAGCGTTCCCCAACCACTCTGTTTAAAGGGCCATGCTGACAGCGTTCCCCAACCTCTCTGTTTAAAGGGCAGTGGCCATGCTGACAGCGTTCCCCAACCACTCTGTTTAAAGGGCCATGCTGACAGCGTTCCCCAACCCCTCTGTTTAAAGGGCCATGCTGACAGCATTCCCCAACCCCTCTGTTTAAAGAGCCATGCTGACAGCGTTCCCCAACCTCTCTGTTTAAAGGTCCATGCTGACAGCGTTCCCCAACCTCTCTGTTTAAAGGGCCATGCTGACAGCGTTCCCCAACCCCTCTGTTTAAAGGGCCATGCTGACAGCGTTCCCCAACCCCTCTGTTTAAAGGGCCATGCTGACAGCGTTCCCCAACCTCTCTGTTTAAAGAGCCATGCTGACAGCGTTCCCCAACCCCTCTGTTTAAAGGGCCATGCTGACAGCGTTCCCCAACCCCTCTGTTTAAAGGGCCATGCTGACAGCGTTCCCCAACCTCTCTGTTTAAATGGCCATGCTGACAGCGTTCCCCAACCTCTCTGTTTAAAGGGCCATGCTGACAGCGTTCCCCAACCTCTCTGTTTAAAGGGCAGTGGCCATGCTGACAGCGTTCCCCAACCTCTCTGTTTAAAGGTCCATGCTGACAGCGTTCCCCAACCTCTCTGTTTAAAGGGCCATGCTGACAGCGTTCCCCAACCCCTCTGTTTAAAGGGCCATGCTGACAGCGTTCCCCAACCACTCTGTTTAAAGGGCCATGCTGACAGCGTTCCCCAACCTCTCTGTTTAAAGGGCAGTGGCCATGCTGACAGCGTTCCACAACCCCTCTGTTTAAAGGGCCATGCTGACAGCGTTCCCCAACCTCTCTGTTTAAAGGGCCATGCTGACAGCGTTCCCCAACCCCTCTGTTTAAAGGGCCATGCTGACAGCGTTCCCCAACCACTCTGTTTAAAGGGCCATGCTGACAGCGTTCCCCAACCTCTCTGTTTAAAGGGCAGTGGCCATGCTGACAGCGTTCCCCAACCCCTCTGTTTAAAGGGCCATGCTGACAGCGTTCCCCAACCCCTCTGTTTAAAGGGCCATGCTGACAGCGTTCCCCAACCTCTCTGTTTAAATGGCCATGCTGACAGCGTTCCCCAACCTCTCTGTTTAAAGGGCCATGCTGACAGCGTTCCCCAACCTCTCTGTTTAAAGGGCAGTGGCCATGCTGACAGCGTTCCCCAACCTCTCTGTTTAAAGGTCCATGCTGACAGCGTTCCCCAACCTCTCTGTTTAAAGGGCCATGCTGACAGCGTTCCCCAACCCCTCTGTTTAAAGGGCCATGCTGACAGCGTTCCCCAACCACTCTGTTTAAAGGGCCATGCTGACAGCGTTCCCCAACCTCTCTGTTTAAAGGGCAGTGGCCATGCTGACAGCGTTCCACAACCACTCTGTTTAAAGGGCCATGCTGACAGCGTTCCCCAACCTCTCTGTTTAAAGGGCAGTGGCCATGCTGACAGCATTCCCCAACCTCTCTGTTTAAAGAGCCATGCTGACAGCGTTCCCCAACCCCTCTGTTTAAAGAGCCATGCTGACAGCGTTCCCCAACCCCTCTGTTTAAAGGGCCATGCTGACAGCGTTCCCCAACCCCTCTGTTTAAAGGGCCATGCTGACAGCGTTCCCCAACCCCTCTGTTTAAAGGGCCATGCTGACAGCGTTCCCCAACCTCTCTGTTTAAAGGGCCATGCTGACAGCGTTCCCCAACCTCTCTGTTTAAAGGGCCATGCTGACAGCGTTCCCCAACCCCTCTGTTTAAAGGGCCATGCTGACAGCGTTCCCCAACCCCTCTGTTTAAAGGGCCATGCTGACAGCGTTCCCCAACCCCTCTGTTTAAAGGGCAGTGGCCATGCTGACAGCGTTCCTCAACCCCTCTGTTTAAAGGGCCATGCTGACAGCGTTCCCCAACCCCTCTGTTTAAAGGGCCATGCTGACAGCGTTACCCAACCCCTCTGTTTAAAGGTCCATGCTGACAGTGTTCCCCAACCCCTCTGTTTAAAGGGCCATGCTGACAGCGTTCCCCAACCTCTCTGTTTAAAGGGCCATGCTGACAGCGTTCCCCAACCCCTCTGTTTAAAGGGCCATGCTGACAGCGTTCCCCAACCCCTCTGTTTAAAGGGCCATGCTGACAGCGTTCCCCAACCCCTCTGTTTAAAGGGCAGTGGCCATGCTGACAGCGTTCCTCAACCCCTCTGTTTAAAGGGCCATGCTGACAGCGTTCCCCAACCCCTCTGTTTAAAGGGCCATGCTGACAGCGTTACCCAACCCTCTGTTTAAAGGTCCATGCTGACAGTGTTCCCCAACCCCTCTGTTTAAAGGGCCATGCTGACAGCGTTCCCCAACCCCTCTGTTTAAAGGGCCATGCTGACAGCGTTCCCCAACCCCTCTGTTTAAAGGGCCATGCTGACAGCGTTCCCCAACCCCTCTGTTGAAAGGTCCATGCTGACAGCGTTCCCCAACCTCTCTGTTTAAAGGGCAGTGGCCATGCTGACAGCTTTCCCCAACCCCTCTGTTTAAAGGGCCATGCTGACAGTGTTCCCCAACCCCTCTGTTTAAAGGGCCATGCTGACAGCGTTCCCCAACCCCTCTGTTTAAAGGTCCATGCTGACAGCGTTCCCCAACCCCTCTGTTTAAAGGGCCATGCTGACAGCGTTCCCCAACCCCTCTGTTTAAAGGGCCATGCTGACAGCGTTCCCCAACCACTCTGTTTAAAGGGCCATGCTGACAGCGTTCCCCAACCTCTCTGTTTAAAGGGCAGTGGCCATGCTGACAGCGTTCCCCAACCACTCTGTTTAAAGGGCCATGCTGACAGCGTTCCCCAACCCCTCTGTTTAAAGGGCCATGCTGACAGCATTCCCCAACCCCTCTGTTTAAAGAGCCATGCTGACAGCGTTCCCCAACCTCTCTGTTTTAAAGGTCCATGCTGACAGCGTTCCCCCAACCTCTCTGTTTAAAGGGCCATGCTGACAGCGTTCCCCAACCCCTCTGTTTAAAGGGCCATGCTGACAGCGTTCCCCAACCCCTCTGTTTAAAGGGCCATGCTGACAGCGTTCCCCAACCCCTCTGTTTAAAGGGCCATGCTGACAGCGTTCCCCAACCTCTCTGTTTAAAGAGCCATGCTGACAGCGTTCCCCAACCCCTCTGTTTAAAGGGCCATGCTGACAGCGTTCCCCAACCCCTCTGTTTAAAGGGCCATGCTGACAGCGTTCCCCAACCTCTCTGTTTAAATGGCCATGCTGACAGCGTTCCCCAACCTCTCTGTTTAAAGGGCCATGCTGACAGCGTTCCCCAACCTCTCTGTTTAAAGGGCAGTGGCCATGCTGACAGCGTTCCCCCAACCTCTCTGTTTAAAGGTCCATGCTGACAGCGTTCCCCAACCTCTCTGTTTAAAGGGCCATGCTGACAGCGTTCCCCAACCCCTCTGTTTAAAGGGCCATGCTGACAGCGTTCCCCAACCACTCTGTTTAAAGGGCCATGCTGACAGCGTTCCCCAACCTCTCTGTTTAAAGGGCAGTGGCCATGCTGACAGCGTTCCACAACCCCTCTGTTTAAAGGGCCATGCTGACAGCGTTCCCCAACCTCTCTGTTTAAAGGGCCATGCTGACAGCGTTCCCCAACCCCTCTGTTTAAAGGGCCATGCTGACAGCGTTCCCCAACCACTCTGTTTAAAGGGCCATGCTGACAGCGTTCCCCAACCTCTCTGTTTAAAGGGCAGTGGCCATGCTGACAGCGTTCCCCAACCCCTCTGTTTAAAGGGCCATGCTGACAGCGTTCCCCAACCCCTCTGTTTAAAGGGCCATGCTGACAGCGTTCCCCAACCTCTCTGTTTAAATGGCCATGCTGACAGCGTTCCCCAACCTCTCTGTTTAAAGGGCCATGCTGACAGCGTTCCCCAACCTCTCTGTTTAAAGGGCAGTGGCCATGCTGACAGCGTTCCCCAACCTCTCTGTTTAAAGGTCCATGCTGACAGCGTTCCCCAACCTCTCTGTTTAAAGGGCCATGCTGACAGCGTTCCCCAACCCCTCTGTTTAAAGGGCCATGCTGACAGCGTTCCCCAACCACTCTGTTTAAAGGGCCATGCTGACAGCGTTCCCCAACCTCTCTGTTTAAAGGGCAGTGGCCATGCTGACAGCGTTCCACAACCACTCTGTTTAAAGGGCCATGCTGACAGCGTTCCCCAACCTCTCTGTTTAAAGGGCAGTGGCCATGCTGACAGCATTCCCCAACCTCTCTGTTTAAAGAGCCATGCTGACAGCGTTCCCCAACCCCTCTGTTTAAAGAGCCATGCTGACAGCGTTCCCCAACCCCTCTGTTTAAAGGGCCATGCTGACAGCGTTCCCCAACCCCTCTGTTTAAAGGGCCATGCTGACAGCGTTCCCCAACCCCTCTGTTTAAAGGGCCATGCTGACAGCGTTCCCCAACCTCTCTGTTAAAGGGCCATGCTGACAGCGTTCCCCAACCTCTCTGTTTAAAGGGCCATGCTGACAGCGTTCCCCAACCCCTCTGTTTAAAGGGCCATGCTGACAGCGTTCCCCAACCCCTCTGTTTAAAGGGCCATGCTGACAGCGTTCCCCAACCCCTCTGTTTAAAGGGCAGTGGCCATGCTGACAGCGTTCCTCAACCCCTCTGTTTAAAGGGCCATGCTGACAGCGTTCCCCAACCCCTCTGTTTAAAGGGCCATGCTGACAGCGTTACCCAACCCCTCTGTTTAAAGGTCCATGCTGACAGTGTTCCCCAACCCCTCTGTTTAAAGGGCCATGCTGACAGCGTTCCCCAACCCCTCTGTTTAAAGGGCCATGCTGACAGCGTTCCCCAACCCCTCTGTTTAAAGGGCCATGCTGACAGCGTTCCCCAACCCCTCTGTTGAAAGGTCCATGCTGACAGCGTTCCCCAACCTCTCTGTTTAAAGGGCCATGCTGACAGCGTTCCCCAACCCCTCTGTTTAAAGGGCCATGCTGACAGCGTTCCCCAACCCCTCTGTTTAAAGGTCCATGCTGACAGCGTTCCCTAACCTCTCTGTTTAAAGGGCCATGCTGACAGCGTTCCCCAACCACTCTGTTTAAAGAGCCATGCTGACGGCGTTCCCCAACCCCTCTGTTTAAAGGGCCATGCTGACAGCGTTCCCCAACCTCTCTGTTTAAAGGGCAGTGGCCATGCTGACAGCGTTCCCCAACCCCTCTGTTTAAAGGGCCATGCTGACAGCGTTCCCCAACCCCTCTGTTTAAAGGTCCATGCTGACAGCGTTCCCCAACCCCTCTGTTTAAAGGGCCATGCTGACAGCGTTCCCCAACCCCTCTGTTTAAAGGTCCATGCTGACAGCGTTCCCCAACCACTCTGTTTAAAGGGCCATGCTGACAGCGTTCCCCAGCCACTCTGTTTAAAGGGCCATGCTGACAGCGTTCCCCAACCACTCTGTTTAAAGGGCCATGCTGACAGCGTTCCCCAACCTCTCTGTTTAAAGGGCAGTGGCCATGCTGACAGCGTTCCCCAACCACTCTGTTTAAAGGGCCATGCTGACAGCGTTCCCCAACCCCTCTGTTTAAAGGGCCATGCTGACAGCATTCCCCAACCCCTCTGTTTAAAGAGCCATGCTGACAGCGTTCCCCAACCTCTGTTTAAAGGTCCATGCTGACAGCGTTCCCCAACCTCTCTGTTTAAAGGGCCATGCTGACAGCGTTCCCCAACCCCTCTGTTTAAAGGGCCATGCTGACAGCGTTCCCCAACCTCTCTGTTTAAAGGGCCATGCTGACAGCGTTCCCCAACCCCTCTGTTTAAAGGGCCATGCTGACAGCGTTCCCCAACCTCTCTGTTTAAAGAGCCATGCTGACAGCGTTCCCCAACCCCTCTGTTTAAAGGGCCATGCTGACAGCGTTCCCCAACCCCTCTGTTTAAAGGGCCATGCTGACAGCGTTCCCCAACCTCTCTGTTTAAATGGCCATGCTGACAGCGTTCCCCAACCTCTCTGTTTAAAGGGCCATGCTGACAGCGTTCCCCAACCTCTCTGTTTAAAGGGCAGTGGCCATGCTGACAGCGTTCCCCAACCTCTCTGTTTAAAGGTCCATGCTGACAGCGTTCCCCAACCTCTCTGTTTAAAGGGCCATGCTGACAGCGTTCCCCAACCTCTCTGTTTAAAGGGCAGTGGCCATGCTGACAGCGTTCCACAACCACTCTGTTTAAAGGTCCATGCTGACAGCGTTCCCCAACCTCTCTGTTTAAAGGGCCATGCTGACAGCGTTCCCCAACCTCTCTGTTTAAAGGTCCATGCTGACAGCGTTCCCCAACCTCTCTGTTTAAAGCGCCATGCTGACAGCGTTCCCCAACCACTCTGTTTAAAGGGCCATGCTGACAGCGTTCCCCAACCTCTCTGTTTAAAGGGCAGTGGCCATGCTGACAGCGTTCCACAACCACTCTGTTTAAAGGTCCATGCTGACAGCGTTCCCCAACCTCTCTGTTTAAAGGGCCATGCTGACAGCGTTCCCCAACCTCTCTGTTTAAAGGGCCATGCTGACAGCGTTCCCCAACCCCTCTGTTTAAAGGGCCATGCTGACAGCGTTCCCCAACCCCTCTGTTTAAAGGTCCATGCTGACAGCGTTCCCCAACCTCTCTGTTTAAAGGGCCATGCTGACAGCGTTCCCCAACCCCTCTGTTTAAAGGGCAGTGGCCATGCTGACAGCGTTCCCCAACCCCTCTGTTTAAAGGGCAGTGGCCATGCTGACAGCGTTTCCCAACCCCTCTGTTTAAAGGGCCATGCTGACAGCGTTCCCCAACCTCTCTGTTTAAAGGGCAGTGGCCATGCTGACAGCGTTCCCCAACCCCTCTGTTTAAAGGGCCATGCTGACAGCATTCCCCAACCTCTCTGTTTAAAGAGCCATGCTGACAGCGTTCCCCAACCCCTCTGTTTAAAGGGCCATGCTGACAGCGTTCCCCAACCCCTCTGTTTAAAGGGCCATGCTGACAGCGTTCCCCAACCTCTCTGTTTAAAGGGCCATGCTGACAGCGTTCCCCAACCTCTCTGTTTAAAGGGCCATGCTGACAGCGTTCCCCAACCCCTCTGTTTAAAGGGCCATGCTGACAGCGTTCCCCAACCTCTCTGTTTAAAGGGCCATGCTGACAGCGTTCCCCAACCTCTCTGTTTAAAGGTCCATGCTGACAGCGTTCCCCAACCTCTCTGTTTAAAGGGCCATGCTGACAGCGTTCCCCAACCCCTCTGTTTAAAGGGCCATGCTGACAGCGTTCCCCAACCCCTCTGTTTAAAGGGCCATGCTGACAGCGTTCCCCAACCCCTCTGTTTAAAGGGCCATGCTGACAGCGTTCCCCAACCTCTCTGTTTAAAGAGCCATGCTGACAGCGTTCCCCAACCCCTCTGTTTAAAGGGCCATGCTGACAGCGTTCCCCAACCTCTCTGTTTAAATGGCCATGCTGACAGCGTTCCCCAACCTCTCTGTTTAAAGGGCCATGCTGACAGCGTTCCCCAACCTCTCTGTTTAAAGGGCAGTGGCCATGCTGACAGCGTTCCCCAACCTCTCTGTTTAAAGGTCCATGCTGACAGCATTCCCCAACCTCTCTGTTTAAAGGGCCATGCTGACAGCGTTCCCCAACCCCTCTGTTTAAAGGGCCATGCTGACAGCGTTCCCCAACCACTCTGTTTAAAGGGCCATGCTGACAGCGTTCCCCAACCTCTCTGTTTAAAGGGCAGTGGCCATGCTGACAGCGTTCCACAACCCCTCTGTTTAAAGGGCCATGCTGACAGCGTTCCCCAACCCCTCTGTTTAAAGGGCCATGCTGACAGCGTTCCCCAACCACTCTGTTTAAAGGGCCATGCTGACAGCGTTCCCCAACCTCTCTGTTTAAAGGGCAGTGGCCATGCTGACAGCGTTCCCCAACCCCTCTGTTTAAAGGGCCATGCTGACAGCGTTCCCCAACCCCTCTGTTTAAAGGGCCATGCTGACAGCGTTCCCCAACCTCTCTGTTTAAAGGGCAGTGGCCATGCTGACAGCGTTCCCCAACCTCTCTGTTTAAAGGTCCATGCTGACAGCGTTCCCCAACCTCTCTGTTTAAAGGGCCATGCTGACAGCGTTCCCCAACCCCTCTGTTTAAAGGGCCATGCTGACAGCGTTCCCCAACCACTCTGTTTAAAGGGCCATGCTGACAGCGTTCCCCAACCTCTCTGTTTAAAGGGCAGTGGCCATGCTGACAGCGTTCCACAACCACTCTGTTTAAAGGGCCATGCTGACAGCGTTCCCCAACCTCTCTGTTTAAAGGGCAGTGGCCATGCTGACAGCATTCCCCAACCTCTCTGTTTAAAGAGCCATGCTGACAGCGTTCCCCAACCCCTCTGTTTAAAGAGCCATGCTGACAGCGTTCCCCAACCCCTCTGTTTAAAGGGCCATGCTGACAGCGTTCCCCAACCCCTCTGTTTAAAGGGCCATGCTGACAGCGTTCCCCAACCCCTCTGTTTAAAGGGCCATGCTGACAGCGTTCCCCAACCTCTCTGTTTAAAGGGCCATGCTGACAGCGTTCCCCAACCTCTCTGTTTAAAGGGCCATGCTGACAGCGTTCCCCAACCCCTCTGTTTAAAGGGCCATGCTGACAGCGTTCCCCAACCCCTCTGTTTAAAGGGCCATGCTGACAGCGTTCCCCAACCCCTCTGTTTAAAGGGCAGTGGCCATGCTGACAGCGTTCCCCAACCCCTCTGTTTAAAGGGCCATGCTGACAGCGTTCCCCAACCCCTCTGTTTAAAGGGCCATGCTGACAGCGTTACCCAACCCCTCTGTTTAAAGGTCCATGCTGACAGTGTTCCCCAACCCCTCTGTTTAAAGGGCCATGCTGACAGCGTTCCCCAACCCCTCTGTTTAAAGGGCCATGCTGACAGCGTTCCCCAACCCCTCTGTTTAAAGGGCCATGCTGACAGCGTTCCCCAACCCCTCTGTTTAAAGGGCCATGCTGACAGCGTTCCCCAACCCCTCTGTTGAAAGGTCCATGCTGACAGCGTTCCCCAACCTCTCTGTTTAAAGGGCCATGCTGACAGCGTTCCCCAACCCCTCTGTTTAAAGGGCCATGCTGACAGCGTTCCCCAACCCCTCTGTTTAAAGGTCCATGCTGACAGCATTCCCTAACCTCTCTGTTTAAAGGGCCATGCTGACAGCGTTCCCCAACCACTCTGTTTAAAGAGCCATGCTGACGGCGTTCCCCAACCCCTCTGTTTAAAGGGCCATGCTGACAGCGTTCCCCAACCTCTCTGTTTAAAGGGCAGTGGCCATGCTGACAGCGTTCCCCAACCCCTCTGTTTAAAGGGCCATGCTGACAGCGTTCCCCAACCCCTCTGTTTAAAGGTCCATGCTGACAGCGTTCCCCAACCCCTCTGTTTAAAGGGCCATGCTGACAGCGTTCCCCAACCCCTCTGTTTAAAGGTCCATGCTGACAGCGTTCCCCAACCACTCTGTTTAAAGGGCCATGCTGACAGCGTTCCCCAGCCACTCTGTTTAAAGGGCCATGCTGACAGCGTTCCCCAACCACTCTGTTTAAAGGGCCATGCTGACAGCGTTCCCCAACCTCTCTGTTTAAAGGGCAGTGGCCATGCTGACAGCGTTCCCCAACCACTCTGTTTAAAGGGCCATGCTGACAGCGTTCCCCAACCCCTCTGTTTAAAGGGCCATGCTGACAGCATTCCCCAACCCCTCTGTTTAAAGAGCCATGCTGACAGCGTTCCCCAACCTCTGTTTAAAGGTCCATGCTGACAGCGTTCCCCAACCTCTCTGTTTAAAGGGCCATGCTGACAGCGTTCCCCAACCCCTCTGTTTAAAGGGCCATGCTGACAGCGTTCCCCAACCTCTCTGTTTAAAGGGCCATGCTGACAGCGTTCCCCAACCCCTCTGTTTAAAGGGCCATGCTGACAGCGTTCCCCAACCTCTCTGTTTAAAGAGCCATGCTGACAGCGTTCCCCAACCCCTCTGTTTAAAGGGCCATGCTGACAGCGTTCCCCAACCCCTCTGTTTAAAGGGCCATGCTGACAGCGTTCCCCAACCTCTCTGTTTAAATGGCCATGCTGACAGCGTTCCCCAACCTCTCTGTTTAAAGGGCCATGCTGACAGCGTTCCCCAACCTCTCTGTTTAAAGGGCAGTGGCCATGCTGACAGCGTTCCCCAACCTCTCTGTTTAAAGGTCCATGCTGACAGCGTTCCCCAACCTCTCTGTTTAAAGGGCCATGCTGACAGCGTTCCCCAACCTCTCTGTTTAAAGGGCAGTGGCCATGCTGACAGCGTTCCACAACCACTCTGTTTAAAGGTCCATGCTGACAGCGTTCCCCAACCTCTCTGTTTAAAGGGCCATGCTGACAGCGTTCCCCAACCTCTCTGTTTAAAGGTCCATGCTGACAGCGTTCCCCAACCTCTCTGTTTAAAGGGCCATGCTGACAGCGTTCCCCAACCACTCTGTTTAAAGGGCCATGCTGACAGCGTTCCCCAACCTCTCTGTTTAAAGGGCAGTGGCCATGCTGACAGCGTTCCACAACCACTCTGTTTAAAGGTCCATGCTGACAGCGTTCCCCAACCTCTCTGTTTAAAGGGCCATGCTGACAGCGTTCCCCAACCTCTCTGTTTAAAGGGCCATGCTGACAGCGTTCCCCAACCCCTCTGTTTAAAGGGCCATGCTGACAGCGTTCCCCAACCCCTCTGTTTAAAGGGCCATGCTGACAGCATTCCCCAACCTCTCTGTTTAAAGGGCCATGCTGACAGCGTTCCCCAACCCCTCTGTTTAAAGGGCAGTGGCCATGCTGACAGCGTTCCCCAACCTCTCTGTTTAAAGGGCCATGCTGACAGCCTTCCCCAACCCCTCTGTTTAAAGGGCAGTGGCCATGCTGACAGCGTTTCCCAACCCCTCTGTTTAAAGGGCCATGCTGACAGCGTTCCCCAACCTCTCTGTTTAAAGGGCAGTGGCCATGCTGACAGCGTTCCCCAACCCCTCTGTTTAAAGGGCCATGCTGACAGCATTCCCCAACCTCTCTGTTTAAAGAGCCATGCTGACAGCGTTCCCCAACCCCTCTGTTTAAAGGGCCATGCTGACAGCGTTCCCCAACCCCTCTGTTTAAAGGGCCATGCTGACAGCGTTCCCCAACCTCTCTGTTTAAAGGGCCATGCTGACAGCGTTCCCCAACCTCTCTGTTTAAAGGGCCATGCTGACAGCGTTCCCCAACCCCTCTGTTTAAAGGGCCATGCTGACAGCGTTCCCCAACCTCTCTGTTTAAAGGGCCATGCTGACAGCGTTCCCCAACCTCTCTGTTTAAAGGGCAGTGGCCATGCTGACAGCGTTCCCCAACCTCTCTGTTTAAAGGGCCATGCTGACAGCGTTCCCCAACCCCTCTGTTTAAAGGGCCATGCTGACAGCGTTCCCCAACCCCTCTGTTTAAAGGGCCATGCTGACAGCGTTCCCCAACCTCTCTGTTTAAAGGGCCATGCTGACAGCGTTCCCCAACCCCTCTGTTTAAAGGGCAGTGGCCATGCTGACAGCGTTCCCCAACCCCTCTGTTTAAAGGGCCATGCTGACAGCGTTCCCCAACCTCTCTGTTTAAAGGGCAGTGGCCGTGCTGACAGCGTTCCCCAACCTCTCTGTTTAAAGGGCCATGCTGACAGCGTTCCCCAACCTCTCTGTTTAAAGAGCCATGCTGACAGCGTTCCCCAACCTCTCTGTTTAAAGGGCCATGCTGACAGCGTTCCCCAACCCCTCTGTTTAAAGGGCAGAGGTTATACTGTGGTGTCCGATTGAGCCAACACAGGGTTTTACTGTGAATGTGGTGTCCGATTGAGCCAACACAGGGTTTTACTGTGAATGTGGTGTCCGATTGAGCCAACACAGGGTTATACTGTGAATGTGGTGTCCGATTGAGCCAACACAGGGTTATATTGTGAATGTGGTGTCCGATTGAGCCAACTCAGGGTTTTACTGTGAATGTGGTGTCTGATTGAGCCAACACAGGGTTATATTGTGAATGTGGTGTCTGATTGAGCCAACACAGGGTTTTACTGTGAATGTGATGTCCGATTGAGCCAACACAGGGTTATACTGTGAATGTGGTGTCCGATTGAGCCAACACAGGGTTATATTGTGAATGTGGTGTCTGATTGAGCCAACACAGGGTTATACTGTGAATGTGGTGTCTGATTGAGCCAACACAGGGTTATACTGTGAATGTGGTGTCCGATTGAGCCAACACAGGGTTATATTGTGAATGTGGTGTCCGATTGAGCCAACACAGGGTTTTACTGTGAATGTGGTGTCTGATTGAGCCAACACAGGGTTATACTGTGAATGTGGTGTCTGATTGAGCCAACACAGGGTTATACTGTGAATGTGGTGTCTGATTGAGCCAACACAGGGTTATACTGTGAATGTGGTGTCTGATTGAGCCAACACAGGGTTATAATGTGAATGTGGTGTCTGATTGAGCCAACACAGGGTTATACTGTGAATGTGGTGTCTGATTGAGCCAACACAGGGTTATACTGTGAAATGTAGTTTGTCTTTGTCTTTAAATTTCAATCACGCTATAAGTGATACGAATTGAATCAATGCCTAGGCCTATGTGTGTCAGATGTAAGGTGTGTGTGTGCACTCCTACAGTAAGAGTCGACCAGTCGTGTTCCTTCTGGTTTTGAACCCACTGTTTATTCAGCCTCTGTAATAAAACTCTTAACGATGCATGTCCGTCACAGGTCTGCCATGACAACCGGAGGCTGACCCTGATAGCCATTTAAGCCCCGCCTCTAACAAGAAGAAACTCAATCATAAACAGCTGCTAAAAAAAACCCACTTCAAATAAATTAATTCATATTCACCCATTTGTATATACAGTGTAGTAGTGTTGTTCATTTACATTTTATTAAACTTTCTCAGGGTAATAGTTTCACGCTAACCTGTTAGCCACTCCAAGCTAACGTTAAATAACTCATTCAAAACAAAAATGGAAATTGAGGTTAAAACCTGCAGAATGTATGGTTCTATCTGAATGTCCTGGGATGTTGCTCCCTACCGAACAGACCTGAACAGAAGCAGTTCTCTGCTTCTTACTGGCCTCAGCTAATCACACTGCATTGTTGGCTTCTGGATCATTCTGATTGTTGTTTTTGCTCCAGAATGGACTCGGATGGTTCTGGTCAACTGGTCCATATTGTTAATGCAGGGATTGATATGTCATATGCAACAAGCTCTGTCTCACTGCAGAACTAGTCATTCATCTACGTTTATCCAAATGTCAAAGTTCAGTGTTTCTGACACTGCTGTGGTGTCCCATTGCTCCAAACGTCAACATGTTTAAATGAAGGCTTACACTTAGTTATTTAACCACCCCTGTCCTCAAGGTAAAACCAAGTCTACTGGATGGTAATAGCGCTCACTGTTGCCCCAGTGGACGGTTCTGAAGGCATTTCCCAACATCCAATTCCGCAGTGATTCTTCAACGATCTCGCTGGTCATATGTACATGGTAGGTACTGAACTGGACCAGTGAGTCTGTGGAGGGAGTTTCGACTCCCCTCATCCGAGACAATCATGACAGAATTTTATGGGTTCAGAGATTAGTGAGTTTGTGTTACCTGCCTCGATCTGTAGAGGGCGCTATAGATTCTTGCTCTGTGCTACCCTGTTATCTAATTTACATTAGCCATTAGCCTAGCATCCTGCTAACACCAACCATACCGATTCAGTGTACTGCGTTAGCCTGACATGTCTGGGGGGTTGGAGGGGAGCGAGGAGGGGGTAGGAGGAAGAGGGAAGAGGCTGAGAGTAATAAAATAGAGGTAGGATCTTGAAGCGCTGATCCGGGGAGAGAGCGGAGGAATGTTCCACGTGGCGCCGCCTCATCCGCTGCCGCCACAAAGCGATATAACGCCTCCTAAAACAGAGGTCAGACAGAGGTCAGGGGATAGCTGGGGATGTAGAAGTGTGACTGGTGTGTGTAGTTATTCATTCTATTCACCTTTATTTATCAGGTAAGTTGGCTGAGAAGGTCAACCTCGCCCTGGGGAAGAGTTACAGGTAGAGGAAAGGGGGAGAGGAGATTTGGAAAGTGAGCCATGGTTAGGGCTGTGACAGTATTACCAACACACCGGTGGACAGTCAAATTCCACGAGATCATTTAGTCACAGTAATTAGGCTCCTCCAAGCTCTGCTGGTCATTAATAGTCTACCAAACTTGCTACGTGCCTGGTACTCAGCACTCTATTGTCCATCTAATCACACACTTCATGAACTCATGTTGCACAACATTTCTATATGCAATTGTGTGAGAGAACCAAGTGATGGCCTCTATTAAAAAGAGGAGGATCCCATCAGCTTTCTATAGGCTAGGCCTACTATATTTATTTCTCAACTTTCCTAATATTAAGCATATTGCTTATCTTTACAACAGGAGTATAGTCTACCTGGCTGGCATGAAAATGAACCAGGGGAAAAGTGTCCTCGATTTAAGTGCATAGATGACATGATGTATTTTTTCCCTGTTTCGATACAGGTGCATGATAATGCTCCATTCTAAATCAAAACTAATATCACATTATTTAGTATATGTAAAGACAAGATTAAATCAAGAATATATATACACACACACACATACATATATATATACTTAATTAGTAGTTTTAGCTTTAAGTCACATCCGTTGCATAAAATCGAGCACACCTACATGCAATCACCACAGACAAACATTGACAGTAGAATGGCCTTTCTGAAGAGCTCAGTGACTTTCAATGTGGCACCTAAATTAGGATGCCACCTTTGCAACAAGTCAGTTTGTCAAATGTCTGCCCTGCTTTAGCTGCCCTTGTCAACTGTAAGTCATGTTATTGTGAAGTGGAAACGTCTAGGAGCAACAATGGCTCAGCCACGAAGTGGTAAGTCACACAAATTCACAGAACGTGACTGCTGAGTGTTGAAGCGCGTAGCTATTCAAAATCATCTGTTCTCGGTTGCAACACTCACTACCAAGTTCCAAACTGCTCGTATATGAAGAAATTGTGATGGTGTAGACTATATTACATGGATTTATTGTGATGGTGTAGACTATATTACATGGATTTATTGTGATGGTGTAGGTAGACTATATTACATGGATTTATTGTGACGGTGTAGACTATATTACATGGATTTATTGTGGTGGTGTAGACTATATTACATGGATTTATTGTGGTGGTGTAGACTATATTACATGGATTTATTGTGATGGTGTAGACTATATTACATGGATTTATTGTGGAGGTGTAGGTAGACTATATTACATGGATTTATTGTGATGGTGTAGACTATTAAATGGATTTATTGTGATGGTGTAGGTAGACTATATTACATGGATTTATTGTGACGGTGTAGGTAGACTATATTACATGGATTTATTGTGGAGGTGTAGGTAGACTATATTACATGGATTTATTGTGATGGTGTAGGTAGACTATATTACATGGATTTATTGTGATGGTGTAGGTAGACTATATTACATGGATTTATTGTGATGGTGTAGGTAGACTATATTACATGGATTTATTGTGATGGTGTAGATTATTACATGGATTTATTGTGGTGGTGTAGGTAGACTATATTACATGGATTTATTGTGATGGTGTAGACTATATTACATGGATTTATTGTGATGGTGTAGACTATATTACATGGATTTATTGTGATGGTGTAGGTAGACTATTACATGGATTTATTGTGGTGGTGTAGGTAGACTATATTACATGGATTTATTGTGGTGGTGTAGGTAGACTATATTACATGGATTTATTGTGATGGTGTAGACTATATTACATGGATTTATTGTGGTGGTGTAGGTAGACTATATTACATGGATTTATTGTGATGGTGTAGGTAGACTATATTACATGGATTTATTGTGGAGGTGTAGGTAGACTATATTACATGGATTTGTTGTGATGGTGTAGGTGTAGACTATATTACATGGATTTATTGTGATGGTGTAGACTATATTACATGGATTTATTGTGATGGTGTAGGTAGACTATTACATGGATTTATTGTGGAGGTGTAGGTAGACTATATTACATGGATGTATTGTGATGGTGTAGACTATATTACATGGATTTATTGTGGTGGTGTAGGTAGACTATATTACATGGATTTATTGTGGTGGTGTAGGTAGACTATATTACATGGATTTATTGTGATGGTGTAGGTAGACTATATTACATGGATTTATTGTGATGGTGTAGGTAGACTATATTACATGGATTTATTGTGGTGGTGTAGGTAGACTATATTACATGGATTTATTGTGGTGGTGTAGGTAGACTATATTACATGGATTTATTGTGATGGTGTAGGTAGACTATATTACATGGATTTATTGTGAAGGTGTAGGTAGACTATATTACATGGATTTATTGTGGTGGTGTAGGTAGACTATATTACATGGATTTATTGTGATGGTGTAGGTAGACTATATTACATGGATTTATTGTGATGGTGTAGACTATATTACATGGATTTATTGTGATGGTGTAGACTATATTACATGGATTTATTGTGATGGTGTAGACTATATTACATGGATTTATTGTGATGGTGTAGGTAGACTATATTACATGGATTTATTGTGATGGTGTAGGTAGACTATATTACATGGATTTATTGTGATGGTGTAGGTAGACTATATTACATGGATTTATTGTGATGGTGTAGGTAGACTATATTACATGGATTTATTGTGATGGTGTAGACTATATTACATGGATTTATTGTGATGGTGTAGGTAGACTATATTACATGGATTTATTGTGATGGTGTAGGTAGACTATATTACATGGATTTATTGTGATGGTGTAGACTATATTACATGGATTTATTGTGATGGTGTAGACTATATTACATGGATTTATTGTGATGGTGTAGGTAGACTATATTACAATGGATTTATTGTGATGGTGTAGGTAGACTATATTACATGGATTTATTGTGATGGTGTAGGTAGACTATATTACATGGATTTATTGTGATGGTGTAGGTAGACTATATTACACGGATTTATTGTGATGGTGTAGGTAGACTATTACATGGATTTATTGTGATGGTGTAGGTAGACTATATTACATGGATTTATTGTGGAGGTGTAGGTAGACTATATTACATGGATTTATTGTGATGGTGTAGGTAGACTATATTACATGGATTTATTGTGATGGTGTAGGTAGACTATATTACATGGATTTATTGTGATGGTGTAGGTAGACTATATTACATGGATTTATTGTGATGGTGTAGACTATTACATGGATTTATTGTGATGGTGTAGACTATATTACATGGATTTATTGTGATGGTGTAGGTAGACTATATTACATGGGATTTATTGTGATGGTGTAGACTATTACATGGATTTATTGTGATGGTGTAGACTATATTACATGGATTTATTGTGATGGTGTAGGTAGACTATATTACATGGATTTATTGTGATGGTGTAGGTAGACTATATTACATGGATTTATTGTGATGGTGTAGGTAGACTATATTACATGGATTTATTGTGATGGTGTAGGTAGACTATATTACACGGATTTATTGTGATGGTGTAGGTAGACTATATTACATGGATTTATTGTGATGGTGTAGGTAGACTATATTACATGGATTTATTGTGATGGTGTAGACTATTACATGGATTTATTGTGATGGTGTAGGTAGACTATATTACATGGATTTATTGTGGAGGTGTAGGTAGACTATATTACATGGATTTATTGTGATGGTGTAGGTAGACTATATTACATGGATTTATTGTGATGGTGTAGACTATATTACATGGATTTATTGTGGTGGTGTAGGTAGACTATATTACATGGATTTATTGTGATGGTGTAGGTAGACTATATTACATGGATTTATTGTGATGGTGTAGGTAGACTATATTACATGGATTTATTGTGATGGTGTAGGTAGACTATATTACATGGATTTATTGTGATGGTGTAGGTAGACTATTACATGGATTTATTGTGATGGTGTAGGTAGACTATATTACATGGATTTATTGTGGAGGTGTAGGTAGACTATATTACATGGATTTATTGTGATGGTGTAGGTAGACTATATTACATGGATTTATTGTGATGGTGTAGGTAGACTATATTACATGGATTTATTGTGATGGTGTAGACTATATTACATGGATTTATTGTGATGGTGTAGGTAGACTATATTACCTGGATTTATTGTGATGGTGTAGGTAGACTATATTACATGGATTTATTGTGATGGTGTAGACTATATTACATGGATTTATTGTGATGGTGTAGACTATATTACATGGATTTATTGTGATGGTGTAGGTAGACTATATTACATGGATTTATTGTGATGGTGTGTGTAGACTATATTACATGGATTTATTGTGATGGTGTAGGTAGACTATATTACACGGATTTATTGTGATGGTGTAGGTAGACTATATTACATGGATTTATTGTGATGGTGTAGGTAGACTATATTACATGGATTTATTGTGATGGTGTAGACTATTACATGGATTTATTGTGATGGTGTAGGTAGACTATATTACATGGATTTATTGTGGAGGTGTAGGTAGACTATATTACATGGATTTATTGTGATGGTGTAGGTAGACTATATTACATGGATTTATTGTGATGGTGTAGACTATATTACATGGATTTATTGTGGTGGTGTAGGTAGACTATATTACATGGATTTATTGTGATGGTGTAGGTAGACTATTACATGGATTTATTGTGATGGTGTAGGTAGACTATATTACATGGATTATTGTGGAGGTGTAGGTAGACTATATTACATGGATTTATTGTGATGGTGTAGGTAGACTATATTACATGGATTTATTGTGATGGTGTAGACTATATTACATGGATTTATTGTGGTGGTGTAGACTATATTACATGGATTTATTGTGATGGGGTAGACTATATTACATGGATTTATTGTGGTGGTGTAGACTATATTACATGGATTTATTGTGATGGTGTAGGTAGACTATATTACATGGATTTATTGTGATGGTGTAGGTAGACTATATTACATGGATTTATTGTGATGGTGTAGATTATTACATGGATTTATTGTGATGGTGTAGGTAGACTATATTACATGGATTTATTGTGATGGTGTAGGTAGACTATTACATGGATTTATTGTGGTGGTGTAGGTAGACTATATTACATGGATTTATTGTGGTGGTGTAGGTAGACTATATTACATGGATTTATTGTGATGGTGTAGACTATATTACATGGATTTATTGTGGTGGTGTAGGTAGACTATATTACATGGATTATTGTGATGGTGTAGGTAGACTATATTACATGGATTTATTGTGGAGGTGTAGGTAGACTATATTACATGGATTTGTTGTGATGGTGTAGGTGTAGACTATATTACATGATTTATTGTGATGGTGTAGACTATATTACATGGATTTATTGTGATGGTGTAGGGTAGACTATTACATGGATTTATTGTGGAGGTGTAGGTAGACTATATTACATGGATGTATTGTGATGGTGTAGACTATATTACATGGATTTATTGTGGTGGTGTAGGTAGACTATATTACATGGATTTATTGTGGTGGTGTAGGTAGACTATATTACATGGATTTATTGTGATGGTGTAGGTAGACTATATTACATGGATTTATTGTGATGGTGTAGGTAGACTATATTACATGGATTTATTGTGGTGGTGTAGGTAGACTATATTACATGGATTTATTGTGGTGGTGTAGGTAGACTATATTACATGGATTTATTGTGATGGTGTAGGTAGACTATATTACATGGATTATTGTGAAGGTGTAGGTAGACTATATTACATGGATTTATTGTGGTGGTGTAGGTAGACTATATTACATGGATTTATTGTGATGGTGTAGGTAGACTATATTACATGGATTTATTGTGATGGTGTAGACTATATTACATGGATGTATTGTGATGGTGTAGGTAGACTATATTACATGGATTTATTGTGATGGGGTAGACTATATTACATGGATTTATTGTGATGGTGTAGACTATATTACATGGATTTATTGTGATGGTGTAGACTATATTACATGGATTTATTGTGATGGTGTAGGTAGACTATATTACATGGATTTATTGTGATGGTGTAGACTATATTACATGGATTATTGTGATGGTGTAGACTATATTACATGGATTTATTGTGATGGTGTAGGTAGACTATATTACATGGATTAATTGTGATGGTGTAGGTAGACTATATTACATGGATTTATTGTGATGTGTAGGTAGACTATATTACATGGATTTATTGTAATGGTGTAGGTAGACTATATTACATGGATTTATTGTGATGGTGTAGACTATATTACATGGATTTATTGTGATGGTGTAGGTAGACTATATTACATGGATTTATTGTGATGGTGTAGGTAGACTATATTACATGGATTTATTGTGATGGTGTAGACTATATTACATGGATTTATTGTGATGGTGTAGACTATATTACATGGATTTATTGTGATGGTGTAGGTAGACTATATTACATGGATTTATTGTGATGGTGTAGGTAGACTATATTACATGGAATTTATTGTGATGGTGTAGGTAGACTATATTACATGGATTTATTGTGATGGTGTAGGTAGACTATATTACACGGATTTATTGTGATGGTGTAGGTAGACTATTACATGGATTTATTGTGATGGTGTAGGTAGACTATATTACATGGATTTATTGTGGAGGTGTAGGTAGACTATATTACATGGATTTATTGTGATGGTGTAGGTAGACTATATTACATGGATTTATTGTGATGGTGTAGGTAGACTATATTACATGGATTTATTGTGATGGTGTAGGTAGACTATATTACATGGATTTATTGTGATGGTGTAGACTTACATGGATTTATTGTGATGGTGTAGACTATATTACATGGATTTAGTGTGATGGTGTAGGTAGACTATATTACATGGATTTATTGTGATGGTGTAGACTATTACATGGATTTATTGTGATGGTGTAGACTATATTACATGGATTTATTGTGATGGTGTAGGTAGACTATATTACATGGATTTATTGTGATGGTGTAGGTAGACTATATTACATGGATTTATTGTGATGGTGTAGGTAGACTATATTACATGGATTTATTGTGATGGTGTAGGTAGACTATATTACACGGATTTATTGTGATGGTGTAGGTAGACTATATTACATGGATTTATTGTGATGGGTGTAGGTAGACTATATTACATGGATTTATTGTGATGGTGTAGACTATTACATGGATTTATTGTGATGGTGTAGGTAGACTATATTACATGGATTATGTGTGGAGGTGTAGGTAGACTATATTACATGGATTTGTTGTGATGGTGTAGGTGTAGACTATATTACATGGATTTAGTGTGATGGTGTAGACTATATTACATGGATTATTGTGATGGTTGTAGGTAGACTATTACATGGATTATTGTGGAGGTGTAGGTAGACTATATTACATGGATGTATTGTGATGGTGTAGACTATATTACATGGATTTATTGTGGTGGTGTAGGTAGACTATATTACATGGATTTATTGTGGTGGTGTAGGTAGACTATATTACATGGATTTATTGTGATGGTGTAGGTAGACTATATTACATGGATTTATTGTGATGGTGTAGGGTAGACTATATTACATGGATTTATTGTGGTGGTGTAGGTAGACTATATTACATGGATTTATTGTGGTGGTGTAGGTAGACTATATTACATGGATTTATTGTGATGGTGTAGGTAGACTATATTACATGGATTTAGTGTGAAGGTGTAGGGTAGACTGATATAACATGGATTATTGTGGTGGTGTAGGTAGACTAGATTACATGGATTTATTGTGATGGTGTAGGTAGACTATATTACATGGATTTATTGTGATGGTGTAGACTATATTACATGGATTTATTGTGATGGTGTAGACTATATTACATGGATTTATTGTGATGGTGTAGACTATATTACATGGGATTTATTGTGATGGTGTGTAGGTAGACTATATTACATGGATTTATTGTGATGGTGTAGACTATATTACATGGATTTATTGTGATGGTGTAGACTATATGACATGGATTTATTGTGATGGTGTAGGTAGACTATATTACAAATTACAAACATGGATTTATTGTGATGGTGTAGGTAGACTATATTACATGGATTTATTGTGGATGGTGTAGGTAGACGATATTACATGGATTTATTGTGAGGTGTAGGTAGACTATATTACATGGATTTATTGTGATGGTGTAGACTATATTTACATGGATTTATTGTGATGGTGTAGGTAGACTATATTACTGGATTTATGTGATGGTGTAGGTAGACTATATTACATGGATTTATTGTGATGGTGTAGACTATATTACATGGATTTATTGTGATGGTGTAGACTATATTACATGGATTTATTGTGATGGTGTAGGTAGACTATATTACATGGATTTATTGTGATGGTGTAGGTAGACTATATTACATGGATTTATTGTGATGGTGTAGGTAGACTATATTACATGGATTTATTGTGATGGTGTAGGTAGACTATATTACATGGATTTATTGTGATGGTGTAGGTAGACTATTACATGGATTTATTGTGATGGTGTAGGTAGACTATATTACATGGAGTTATTGTGGAGGTGTAGGTAGACTATATTACATGGATTTATTGTGATGGTGTAGGTAGACTATATTACATGGATTTATTGTGATGGTGTAGGTAGACTATATTACATGGATTTATTGTGATGGTGTAGATTATTACATGGATTTATTGTGGTGGTGTAGGTAGACTATATTACATGGATTTATTGTGATGGTGTAGGTAGACTATTACATGGATTTATTGTGGTGGTGTAGGTAGACTATATTACATGGATTTATTGTGATGGTGTAGGTAGACTATATTACATGGATTTATTGTGATGGTGTAGACTATATTACATGGATTTATTGTGATGGTGTAGGTAGACTATATTACATGGATTTATTGTGATGGTGTAGGTAGACTATATTACATGGATTTATTGTGAGGTGTAGGTAGACTATATTACATGGATTTATTGTGATGGTGTAGTGTAGACTATATTACATGGATTTATTGTGATGGTGTAGACTATATTACATGGATTTATTGTGATGGTGTAGGTAGACTATTACATGGATTTATTGTGAGGTGTAGGTAGACTATATTACATGGATTTATTGTGATGGTGTAGACTATATTACATGGATTTATTGTGATGGTGTAGGTAGACTATATTACATGGATTTATTGTGATGGTGTAGGTAGACTATATTACATGGATTTATTGTGATGGTGTAGGTAGACTATATTACATGGATTTATTGTGATGGTGTAGGTAGACTATATTACATGGATTTATTGTGATGGTGTAGGTAGACTATATTACATGGATTTATTGTGATGGTGTAGGTAGACTATATTACATGGATTTATTGTGATGGTGTAGGTAGACTATATTACATGGATTTATTGTGATGGTGTAGGTAGACTATATTACATGGATTTATTGTGATGGTGTAGGTAGACTATATTACATGGATTTATTGTGATGGTGTAGGTAGACTATATTACATGGATTTATTGTGATGGTGTAGACTATATTACATGGATTTATTGTGATGGTGTAGACTATATTACATGGATTTATTGTGATGGTGTAGACTATATTACATGGATTTATTGTGATGGTGTAGGTAGACTATATTACATGGATTTATTGTGATGGTGTAGACTATATTACATGGATTTATTGTGATGGTGTAGACTATATTACATGGATTTATTGTGATGGTGTAGGTAGACTATATTACATGGATTTATTGTGATGGTGTAGGTAGACTATATTACATGGATTTATTGTGATGGTGTAGGTAGACTATATTACATGGATTTATTGTGATGGTGTAGGTAGACTATATTACATGGATTTATTGTGATGGTGTAGACTATATTACATGGATTTATTGTGATGGTGTAGGTAGACTATATTACATGGATTTATTGTGATGGTGTAGGTAGACTATATTACATGGATTTATTGTGATGGTGTAGACTATATTACATGGATTTATTGTGATGGTGTAGACTATATTACATGGATTTATTGTGATGGTGTAGGTAGACTATATTACATGGATTTATTGTGATGGTGTAGGTAGACTATATTACATGGATTTATTGTGATGGTGTAGGTAGACTATATTACATGGATTTATTGTGATGGTGTAGGTAGACTATATTACATGGATTTATTGTGATGGTGTAGGTAGACTATTACATGGATTTATTGTGATGGTGTAGGTAGACTATATTACATGGATTTATTGTGGTGGTGTAGGTAGACTATATTACATGGATTTATTGTGATGGTGTAGGTAGACTATATTACATGGATTTATTGTGATGGTGTAGGTAGACTATATTACATGGATTTATTGTGATGGTGTAGGTAGACTATATTACATGGATTTATTGTGATGGTGTAGACTATTACATGGATTTATTGTGATGGTGTAGACTATATTACATGGATTTATTGTGATGGTGTAGGTAGACTATATTACATGGATTTATTGTGATGGTGTAGACTATTACATGGATTTATTGTGATGGTGTAGACTATATTACATGGATTTATTGTGATGGTGTAGGTAGACTATATTACATGGATTTATTGTGATGGTGTAGGTAGACTATATTACATGGATTTATTGTGATGGTGTAGGTAGACTATATTACATGGATTTATTGTGATGGTGTAGGTAGACTATATTACATGGATTTATTGTGATGGTGTAGGTAGACTATATTACATGGATTTATTGTGATGGTGTAGGTAGACTATATTACATGGATTTATTGTGATGGTGTAGACTATATTACATGGATTTATTGTGATGGTGTAGGTAGACTATATTACATGGATTTATTGTGATGGTGTAGGTAGACTATATTACATGGATTTATTGTGATGGTGTAGGTAGACTATATTACATGGATTTATTGTGATGGTGTAGGTAGACTATATTACATGGATTTATTGTGATGGTGTAGGTAGACTATTACATGGATTTATTGTGATGGTGTAGGTAGACTATATTACATGGATTTATTGTGAGGTGTAGGTAGACTATATTACATGGATTTATTGTGATGGTGTAGGTAGACTATATTACATGGATTTATTGTGATGGTGTAGGTAGACTATATTACATGGATTTATTGTGATGGTGTAGACTATATTACATGGATTTATTGTGATGGTGTAGGTAGACTATATTACATGGATTTATTGTGATGGTGTAGGTAGACTATATTACATGGATTTATTGTGATGGTGTAGACTATATTACATGGATTTATTGTGATGGTGTAGACTATATTACATGGATTTATTGTGATGGTGTAGGTAGACTATATTACATGGATTTATTGTGATGGTGTGGTAGACTATATTACATGGATTTATTGTGATGGTGTAGGTAGACTATATTACATGGATTTATTGTGATGGTGTAGGTAGACTATATTACATGGATTTATTGTGATGGTGTAGGTAGACTATATTACATGGATTTATTGTGATGGTGTAGACTATTACATGGATTTATTGTGATGGTGTAGGTAGACTATATTACATGGATTTATTGTGAGGTGTAGGTAGACTATATTACATGGATTTATTGTGATGGTGTAGGTAGACTATATTACATGGATTTATTGTGATGGTGTAGACTATATTACATGGATTTATTGTGATGGTGTAGGTAGACTATATTACATGGATTTATTGTGATGGTGTAGGTAGACTATTACATGGATTTATTGTGATGGTGTAGGTAGACTATATTACATGGATTTATTGTGATGGTGTAGGTAGACTATATTACATGGATTTATTGTGATGGTGTAGGTAGACTATATTACATGGATTTATTGTGATGGTGTAGACTATATTACATGGATTTATTGTGATGGTGTAGACTATATTACATGGATTTATTGTGATGGTGTAGACTATATTACATGGATTTATTGTGATGGTGTAGACTATATTACATGGATTTATTGTGATGGTGTAGGTAGACTATATTACATGGATTTATTGTGATGGTGTAGGTAGACTATATTACATGGATTTATTGTGATGGTGTAGACTATATTACATGGATTTATTGTGATGGTGTAGGTAGACTATATTACATGGATTTATTGTGATGGTGTAGGTAGACTATTACATGGATTTATTGTGATGGTGTAGGTAGACTATATTACATGGATTTATTGTGATGGTGTAGGTAGACTATATTACATGGATTTATTGTGATGGTGTAGACTATATTACATGGATTTATTGTGATGGTGTAGGTAGACTATATTACATGGATTTATTGTGATGGTGTAGGTAGACTATATTACATGGATTTATTGTGATGGTGTAGGTAGACTATATTACATGGATTTATTGTGATGGTGTAGGTAGACTATATTACATGGATTTATTGTGATGGTGTAGACTATATTACATGGATTTATTGTGATGGTGTAGGTAGACTATTACATGGATTTATTGTGATGGTGTAGGTAGACTATATTACATGGATTTATTGTGATGGTGTAGACTATATTACATGGATTTATTGTGATGGTGTAGGTAGACTATATTACATGGATTTATTGTGATGGTGTAGGTAGACTATATTACATGGATTTATTGTGATGGTGTAGGTAGACTATATTACATGGATTTATTGTGATGGTGTAGGTAGACTATATTACATGGATTTATTGTGATGGTGTAGGTAGACTATATTACATGGATTTATTGTGATGGTGTAGGTAGACTATATTACATGGATTTATTGTGATGGTGTAGGTAGACTATATTACATGGATTTATTGTGATGGTGTAGGTAGACTATATTACATGGATGTATTGTGATGGTGTAGGTAGACTATATTACATGGATTTATTGTGATGGTGTAGGTAGACTATATTACATGGATTTATTGTGATGGTGTAGACTATATTACATGGATTTATTGTGATGGTGTAGGTAGACTATATTACATGGATTTATTGTGATGGTGTAGACTATATTACATGGATTTATTGTGATGGTGTAGACTATATTACATGGATTTATTGTGATGGTGTAGACTATATTACATGGATTTATTGTGATGGTGTAGGTAGACTATATTACATGGATTTATTGTGATGGTGTAGACTATATTACATGGATTTATTGTGATGGTGTAGACTATATTACATGGATTTATTGTGATGGTGTAGGTAGACTATATTACATGGATTTATTGTGATGGTGTAGGTAGACTATATTACATGGATTTATTGTGATGGTGTAGGTAGACTATATTACATGGATTTATTGTGATGGTGTAGGTAGACTATATTACATGGATTTATTGTGATGGTGTAGACTATATTACATGGATTTATTGTGATGGTGTAGGTAGACTATATTACATGGATTTATTGTGATGGTGTAGGTAGACTATATTACATGGATTTATTGTGATGGTGTAGACTATATTACATGGATTTATTGTGATGGTGTAGACTATATTACATGGATTTATTGTGATGGTGTAGGTAGACTATATTACATGGATTTATTGTGATGGTGTAGGTAGACTATATTACATGGATTTATTGTGATGGTGTAGGTAGACTATATTACATGGATTTATTGTGATGGTGTAGGTAGACTATATTACACGGATTTATTGTGATGGTGTAGGTAGACTATTACATGGATTTATTGTGATGGTGTAGGTAGACTATTACATGGATTTATTGTGATGGTGTAGGTAGACTATATTACATGGATTTATTGTGATGGTGTAGGTAGACTATATTACATGGATTTATTGTGATGGTGTAGGTAGACTATATTACATGGATTTATTGTGATGGTGTAGGTAGACTATATTACATGGATTTATTGTGATGGTGTAGGTAGACTATATTACATGGATTTATTGTGATGGTGTAGACTATATTACATGGATTTATTGTGATGTGTAGACTATATTACATGGATTTATTGTGATGGTGTAGGTAGACTATATTACATGGATTTATTGTGATGGTGTAGACTATTACATGGATTTATTGTGATGGTGTAGACTATATTACATGGATTTATTGTGATGGTGTAGGTAGACTATATTACATGGATTTATTGTGATGGTGTAGGTAGACTATATTACATGGATTTATTGTGATGGTGTAGGTAGACTATATTACATGGATTTATTGTGATGGTGTAGGTAGACTATATTACATGGATTTATTGTGATGGTGTAGGTAGACTATATTACATGGATTTATTGTGATGGTGTAGGTAGACTATATTACATGGATTTATTGTGATGGTGTAGACTATTACATGGATTTATTGTGATGGTGTAGGTAGACTATATTACATGGATTTATTGTGGAGGTGTAGGTAGACTATATTACATGGATTTATTGTGATGGTGTAGGTGTAGACTATATTACATGGATTTATTGTGATGGTGTAGACTATATTACATGGATTTATTGTGATGGTGTAGGTAGACTATTACATGGATTTATTGTGAGGTGTAGGTAGACTATATTACATGGATTTATTGTGATGGTGTAGACTATATTACATGGATTTATTGTGATGGTGTAGGTAGACTATATTACATGGATTTATTGTGATGGTGTAGGTAGACTATATTACATGGATTTATTGTGATGGTGTAGGTAGACTATATTACATGGATTTATTGTGATGGTGTAGGTAGACTATATTACATGGATTTATTGTGATGGTGTAGGTAGACTATATTACATGGATTTATTGTGATGGTGTAGGTAGACTATATTACATGGATTTATTGTGATGGTGTAGGTAGACTATATTACATGGATTTATTGTGATGGTGTAGGTAGACTATATTACATGGATTTATTGTGATGGTGTAGGTAGACTATATTACATGGATTTATTGTGATGGTGTAGGTAGACTATATTACATGGATTTATTGTGATGGTGTAGACTATATTACATGGATTTATTGTGATGGTGTAGACTATATTACATGGATTTATTGTGATGGTGTAGACTATATTACATGGATTTATTGTGATGGTGTAGGTAGACTATATTACATGGATTTATTGTGATGGTGTAGACTATATTACATGGATTTATTGTGATGGTGTAGACTATATTACATGGATTTATTGTGATGGTGTAGGTAGACTATATTACATGGATTTATTGTGATGGTGTAGGTAGACTATATTACATGGATTTATTGTGATGGTGTAGGTAGACTATATTACATGGATTTATTGTGATGGTGTAGGTAGACTATATTACATGGATTTATTGTGATGGTGTAGGTAGACTATATTACATGGATTTATTGTGATGGTGTAGGTAGACTATATTACATGGATTTATTGTGATGGTGTAGACTATATTACATGGATTTATTGTGATGGTAGGTAGACTATATTACATGGATTTATTGTGATGGTGTAGGTAGACTATATTACATGGATTTATTGTGATGGTGTAGGTAGACTATATTACATGGATTTATTGTGATGGTGTAGGTAGACTATATTACATGGATTTATTGTGATGGTGTAGGTAGACTATATTACATGGATTTATTGTGATGGTGTAGGTAGACTATTACATGGATTTATTGTGATGGTGTAGGTAGACTATATTACATGGATTTATTGTGATGGTGTAGGTAGACTATATTACATGGATTTATTGTGATGGTGTAGGTAGACTATATTACATGGATTTATTGTGATGGTGTAGGTAGACTATATTACATGGATTTATTGTGATGGTGTAGGTAGACTATATTACATGGATTTATTGTGATGGTGTAGACTATATTACATGGATTTATTGTGATGGTGTAGACTATATTACATGGATTTATTGTGATGGTGTAGGTAGACTATATTACATGGATTTATTGTGATGGTGTAGACTATATTACATGGATTTATTGTGATGGTGTAGACTATATTACATGGATTTATTGTGATGGTGTAGGTAGACTATATTACATGGATTTATTGTGATGGTGTAGGTAGACTATATTACATGGATTTATTGTGATGGTGTAGGTAGACTATATTACATGGATTTATTGTGATGGTGTAGGTAGACTATATTACATGGATTTATTGTGATGGTGTGTAGACTATATTACATGGATTTATTGTGATGGTGTAGGTAGACTATATTACATGGATTTATTGTGATGGTGTAGGTAGACTATATTACATGGATTTATTGTGATGGTGTGTAGACTATATTACATGGATTTATTGTGATGGTGTAGGTAGACTATATTACATGGATTTATTGTGATGGTGTAGGTAGACTATATTACATGGATTTATTGTGATGGTGTAGGTAGACTATATTACATGGATTTATTGTGATGGTGTAGGTAGACTATATTACATGGATTTATTGTGATGTGTAGGTAGACTATATTACATGGATTTATTGTGATGGTGTAGGTAGACTATTACATGGATTTATTGTGATGGTGTAGGTAGACTATATTACATGGATTTATTGTGATGGTGTAGGTAGACTATATTACATGGATTTATTGTGATGTGTAGGTAGACTATATTACATGGATTTATTGTGATGGTGTAGGTAGACTATTACATGGATTTATTGTGATGGTGTAGGTAGACTATATTACATGGATTTATTGTGATGGTGTAGACTATATTACATGGATTTATTGTGATGTGTGTAGACTATATTACATGGATTTATTGTGATGGTGTAGGTAGACTATATTACATGGATTTATTGTGATGGTGTAGACTATATTACATGGATTTATTGTGATGTGTGTAGACTATATTACATGGATTTATTGTGATGGTGTAGGTAGACTATATTACATGGATTTATTGTGATGGTGTAGGTAGACTATATTACATGGATTTATTGTGATGGTGTAGGTAGACTATATTACATGGATTTATTGTGATGGTGTAGGTAGACTATATTACATGGATTTATTGTGATGGTGTAGGTAGACTATATTACATGGATTTATTGTGATGGTGTAGGTAGACTATATTACATGGATTTATTGTGATGGTGTAGACTATATTACATGGATTTATTGTGATGGTGTAGGTAGACTATATTACATGGATTTATTGTGATGTGTAGGTAGACTATATTACATGGATTTATTGTGATGGTGTAGGTAGACTATATTACATGGATTTATTGTGATGGTGTAGACTATATTACATGGATTTATTGTGATGGTGTAGGTAGACTATATTACATGGATTTATTGTGATGGTGTAGGTAGACTATATTACATGGATTTATTGTGATGGTGTAGGTAGACTATATTACATGGATTTATTGTGATGGTGTAGGTAGACTATATTACATGGATTTATTGTGATGGTGTAGGTAGACTATTACATGGATTTATTGTGATGGTGTAGGTAGACTATATTACATGGATTTATTGTGATGGTGTAGGTAGACTATATTACATGGATTTATTGTGATGGTGTAGGTAGACTATATTACATGGATTTATTGTGATGGTGTAGGTAGACTATATTACATGGATTTATTGTGATGGTGTAGACTATATTACATGGATTTATTGTGATGGTGTAGGTAGACTATATTACATGGATTTATTGTGATGGTGTAGGTAGACTATATTACATGGATTTATTGTGATGGGTGTAGACTATATTACATGGATTTATTGTGATGGTGTAGACTATATTACATGGATTTATTGTGATGGTGTAGGTAGACTATATTACATGGATTTATTGTGATGGTGTGGTAGACTATATTACATGGATTTATTGTGATGGTGTAGGTAGACTATATTACATGGATTTATTGTGATGGTGTAGGTAGACTATATTACATGGATTTATTGTGATGGTGTAGGTAGACTATATTACATGGATTTATTGTGATGGTGTAGGTAGACTATATTACATGGATTTATTGTGATGGTGTAGGTAGACTATATTACATGGATTTATTGTGATGGTGTAGACTATATTACATGGATTTATTGTGATGGTGTAGGTAGACTATATTACATGGATTTATTGTGATGGTGTAGACTATATTACATGGATTTATTGTGATGGTGTAGGTAGACTATATTACATGGATTTATTGTGATGGTGTAGGTAGACTATATTACATGGATTTATTGTGATGGTGTAGGTAGACTATATTACATGGATTTATTGTGATGGGTGTAGACTATATTACATGGATTTATTGTGATGTGTAGACTATATTATATGGATTTATTGTGATGGTGTAGGTAGACTATATTACATGGATTTATTGTGATGGTGTAGGTAGACTATATTACATGGATTTATTGTGATGGTGTAGGTAGACTATATTACATGGATTTATTGTGATGGTGTAGGTAGACTATATTACATGGATTTATTGTGATGGTGTAGACTATATTACATGGATTTATTGTGATGGTGTAGGTAGACTATATTACATGGATTTATTGTGAGGTGTAGGTAGACTATATTACATGGATTTATTGTGATGGTGTAGGTAGACTATATTACATGGATTTATTGTGATGGTGTAGACTATAGTTACTGGATTATTGTGGTGGTGTAGGTAGACTATATTACATGGATTTATTGTGATGGTGTAGGTAGACTATTACATGGATTTATTGTGATGGTGGTAGGTAGACTATATTACATGGATTTATTGTGGAGGTGTAGGTAGACTATATTACATGGATTTATTGTGATGGTGTAGGTAGACTATATTACATGGATTTATTGTGATGGTGTAGACTATATTACATGGATTTATTGTGGTGGTGTAGACTATATTACATGGATTTATGTGATGGTGTAGACTATATTACATGGATTTATTGTGGTGGTGTAGGACTATATTACATGATTATTGTGATGGTGAGGTAGACTATATTACATGGATTATTGGTGATGGTGGTAGGTAGACTATATTACATGGATTTATTGTGATGGTGTAGATTATTACATGGATTTATTGTGATGGTGTAGGTAGACTATATTACATGGATTTATTGTGATGGTGTAGGTAGACTATTACATGGATTTATTGTGGTGGTGTAGGTAGACTATATTACATGGATTTATTGTGGTGGTGTAGGTAGACTATATTACATGGATTTATTGTGATGGTGTAGACTATATTACATGGATTTATTGTGGTGGTGTAGGTAGACTATATTACATGGATTTATTGTGATGGTGTAGGTAGACTATATTACATGGATTTATTGTGGAGGTGTAGGTAGACTATATTACATGGATTTGTTGTGATGGTGTAGGTGTAGACTATATTACATGGATTTATTGTGATGGTGTAGACTATATTACATGGATTTATTGTGATGGTGTAGGTAGACTATACATGGATTTATTGTGGAGGTGTAGGTAGACTATATTACATGGATGTATTGTGATGGTGTAGACTATATTACATGGATTTATTGTGGTTGTGTATGTAGACTATATTACATGGATTTATTGTGGTGGTGTAGATAGACTATATTACATGGATTTATTGTGATGGTGTAGGTAGACTATATTACATGGATTTATTGTGATGGTGTAGGTAGACTATATTACATGGATTATTGTGGTGGTGTAGGTAGACTATATTACATGGATTTATTGTGGTGGTGTAGGTAGACTATATTACATGGATTTATTGTGATGGTGTAGGTAGACTATATTACATGGATTTATTGTGAAGGTGTAGGTAGACTATATTACATGGATTTATTGTGGTGGTGTAGGTAGACTATATTACATGGATTTATTGTGATGGTGTAGGTAGACTATATTACATGGATTTATTGTGATGGTGTAGACTATATTACATGGATGTATTGTGATGGTGTAGGTAGACTATATTACATGGATTTATTGTGATGGTGTAGACTATATTACATGGATTTATTGTGATGGTGTAGACTATATTACATGGATTTATTGTGATGGTGTAGACTATATTACATGGATTTATTGTGATGGTGTAGGTAGACTATATTACATGGATTTATTGTGATGGTGTAGACTATATTACATGGATTTATTGTGATGGTGTAGACTATATTACATGGATTTATTGTGATGGTGTAGGTAGACTATATTACATGGATTAATTGTGATGGTGTAGGTAGACTATATTACATGGATTTATTGTGATGGTGTAGGTAGACTATATTACATGGATTTATTGTAATGGTGTAGGTAGACTATATTACATGGATTTATTGTGATGGTGTAGACTATATTACATGGATTTATTGTGATGGTGTAGGTAGACTATATTACATGGATTTATTGTGATGGTGTAGGTAGACTATATTACATGGATTTATTGTGATGGTGTAGACTATATTACATGGATTTATTGTGATGGTGTAGACTATATTACATGGATTTATTGTGATGGTGTAGGTAGACTATATTACATGGATTTATTGTGATGGTGTAGGTAGACTATATTACATGGATTTATTGTGATGGTGTAGGTAGACTATATTACATGGATTATTGTGATGGTGTAGGTAGACTATATTACACGGATTTATTGTGATGGTGTAGGTAGACTATTACATGGATTATTGTGATGTGTAGGTAGACTATATACATGGATTTATTGTGGAGGTGTAGGTAGACTATATTACATGGATTTATTGTGATGGTGTAGGTAGACTATATTACATGGATTTATTGTGATGGTGTAGGTAGACTATATTACATGGATTTATTGTGATGGTGTAGGTAGACTATATTACATGGATTTATTGTGATGGTGTAGACTATTACATGGATTTATTGTGATGGTGTAGACTATATTACATGGATTTATTGTGATGGTGTAGGTAGACTATATTACATGGATTTATTGTGATGGTGTAGGTAGACTATATTACATGGATTTATTGTGATGGTGTAGGTAGACTATATTACATGGATTTATTGTGATGGTGTAGGTAGACTATATTACACGGATTTATTGTGATGGTGTAGGTAGACTATATTACATGGATTTATTGTGATGGTGTAGGTAGACTATATTACATGGATTTATTGTGATGGTGTAGGTAGACTATATTACATGGATTTATTGTGGAGGTGTAGGTAGACTATATTACATGGATTTATTGTGATGGTGTAGGTAGACTATATTACATGGATTTATTGTGATGGTGTAGACTATATTACATGGATTTATTGTGGTGGTGTAGGTAGACTATATTACATGGATTTATTGTGATGGTCTAGGTAGACTATATTACATGGATTTATTGTGATGGTGTAGGTAGACTATATTACATGGATTTATTGTGATGGTGTAGGTAGACTATATTACATGGATTTATTGTGATGGTGTAGGTAGACTATTACATGGATTTATTGTGATGGTGTAGGTAGACTATCTTACATGGATTTATTGTGGAGGTGTAGGTAGACTATATTACATGGATTTATTGTGATGGTGTAGGTAGACTATATTACATGGATTTATTGTGATGGTGTAGGTAGACTATATTACATGGATTTATTGTGATGGTGTAGACTATATTACATGGATTTATTGTGATGGTGTAGGTAGACTATATTACCTGGATTTATTGTGATGGTGTAGGTAGACTATATTACATGGATTTATTGTGATGGTGTAGACTATATTACATGGATTTATTGTGATGGTGTAGACTATATTACATGGATTTATTGTGATGGTGTAGGTAGACTATATTACATGGATTTATTGTGATGGTGTGTGTAGACTATATTACATGGATTTATTGTGATGGTGTAGGTAGACTATATTACACGGATTTATTGTGATGGTGTAGGTAGACTATATTACATGGATTTATTGTGATGGTGTAGGTAGACTATATTACATGGATTTATTGTGATGGTGTAGACTATTACATGGATTTATTGTGATGGTGTAGGTAGACTATATTACATGGATTTATTGTGGAGGTGTAGGTAGACTATATTACATGGATTTATTGTGATGGTGTAGGTAGACTATATTACATGGATTTATTGTGATGGTGTAGACTATATTACATGGATTTATTGTGGTGGTGTAGGTAGACTATATTACATGGATTTATTGTGATGGTGTAGGTAGACTATATTACATGGATTTATTGTGATGGTGTAGGTAGACTATATTACATGGATTTATTGTGATGGTGTAGGTAGACTATATTACATGGATTTATTGTGATGGTGTAGGTAGACTATTACATGGATTTATTGTGATGGTGTAGGTAGACTATATTACATGGATTTATTGTGGAGGTGTAGGTAGACTATATTACATGGATTTATTGTGATGGTGTAGGTAGACTATATTACATGGATTTATTGTGATGGTGTAGACTATATTACATGGATTTATTGTGGTGGTGTAGACTATATTACATGGATTTATTGTGATGGTGTAGACTATATTACATGGATTTATTGTGGTGGTGTAGACTATATTACATGGATTTATTGTGATGGTGTAGGTAGACTATATTACATGGATTTATTGTGGAGGTGTAGGTAGACTATATTACATGGATTTATTGTGATGGTGTAGACTATATTACATGGATTTATTGTGATGGTGTAGGTAGACTATATTACATTGATTTATTGTGGAGGTGTAGGTAGACTATATTACATGGATTTATTGTGGAGGTGTAGGTAGACTATATTACATGGATTTATTGTGATGGTGTAGACTATATTACATGGATTTATTGTGATGGTGTAGGTAGACTATATTACATGGATTTATTGTGGTGGTGTAGGTAGACTATATTACATGGATTTATTGTGGAGGTGTAGGTAAGGTCTGCATCAGTGTCTTGTAGGATATGTGGAAGCCAGGAGTCTGCATCAGTGTCTTGTAGGATATGTGGAAGCCAGGAGTCTGCATCAGTGTCTTGTAGGATATGTGGAAGCCAGGAGTCTGCATCAGTGTCTTGTAGGATATGTGGAAGCCAGGAGTCTGCATCAGTGTCTTGTAGGATATGTGGAAGCCAGGAGTCTGCATCAGTGTCTTGTAGGATGTGTAGAAGCTGAATGTGTTGGTTAATTAACGGTCAATTACCATGAAGACTGCCAGTTACTTGCTTGTCAATCACCGGTTTACCAAATGTCATGACCACCACAGCCATGGTTGTAATGCTTTGGGGTGGGAGTTTAGCCATAGCCCCAGGGTTAAATGTCCTGACCACCACAGCCCTAGCCATGGTTGTAATGCTTTGGGGTGGGAGTTTAGCCATAGCCCCAGGGTTAAATGTCCTGACCACCACAGCCCTAGCCATGGTTGTAATGCTTTGGGGTGGGAGTTTAGCCATAGCCCCAGGATTAAATGTCCTGACCACCACAGTCCTAGCCATGGTTGTAATGCTTTGGGATGTGAGTTTAGCCATAGCCCCAGGGTTAAATGTCCTGACCACCACAGCCATGGTTGTAATGCTTTGGGGTGGGAGTTTAGCCATAGCCCCAGGGTTAAATGTCCTGACCACCACAGCCCTAGCCATGGTTGTAATGCTTTGGGGTGGGAGTTTAGCCATAGCCCCAGGGTTAAATGTCCTGACCACCACAGCCATGGTTGTAATGGTTTGGGGTGGGAGTTTAGCCATAGCCCCAGGGTTAAATGTCCTGGCCACCACAGCCCTAGCCATGGTTGTAATGGTTTGGGGTGGGAGTTTAGCCATAGCCCCAGGGTTAAATGTCCTGACCGCCCTAGCCATGGTTGTAATGCTTTGGGGTGGGAGTTTAGCCATAGCCCCAGGGTTAAATGTCCTGACCACCACAGCCATGGTTGTAATGCTTTGGGGTGGGAGTTTAGCCATAGCCCCAGGGTTAAATGTCCTGACCACCACAGCCCTAGCCATGGTTGTAATGCTTTGGGGTGGGAGTTTAGCCATAGCCCCAGGGTTAAATGTCCTGACCACCACAGTCCTAGCCATGGTTGTAATGCTTTGGGGTGGGAGTTTAGCCATAGCCCCAGGGTTAAATGTCCTGACCACCACAGCCATGGTTGTAATGCTTTGGGGTGGGAGTTTAGCCATAGCCCCAGGGTTAAATGTCCTGACCACCACAGCCCTAGCCATGGTTGTAATGCTTTGGGGTGGGAGTTTAGCCATAGCCCCAGGGTTAAATGTCCTGACCACCACAGCCATGGTTGTAATGGTTTGGGGTGGGAGTTTAGCCATAGCCCCAGGGTTAAATGTCCTGACCACCACAGCCCTAGCCATGGTTGTAATGGTTTGGGGTGGGAGTTTAGCCATAGCCCCAGGGTTAAATGTCCTGACCACCACAGCCCTAGCCATGGTTGTAATGGTTTGGGGTGGGAGTTTAGCCATAGCCCCAGGGTTAAATGTCCTGACCACCACAGCCCTAGCCATGGTTGTAATGCTTTGGGGTGGGAGTTTAGCCATAGCCCCAGGGTTAAATGTCCTGACCACCACAGCCCTAGCCATGGTTGTAATGGTTTGGGGTGGGAGTTTAGCCATAGCCCCAGGGTCAAATGTCCTGACCACCACAGCCATGGTTGTAATGCTTTGGGTTGGGAGTTTAGCCATAGCCCCAGGGTTAAATGTCCTGACCACCACAGCCCTAGCCATGGTTGTAATGCTTTGGGGTGGGAGTTTAGCCATAGCCCCAGGGTTAAATGTCCTGACCACCACAGCCCTAGCCATGGTTGTAATGGTTTGGGGTGGGAGTTTAGCCATAGCCCCAGGGTTAAATGTCCTGACCACCACAGCCCTAGCCATGGTTGTAATGCTTTGGGGTGGGAGTTTAGCCATAGCCCCAGGGTTAAATGTCCTGACCACCACAGCCATGGTTGTAATGCTTTGGGGTGGGAGTTTAGCCATAGCCCCAGGGTTAAATGTCCTGACCACCACAGCCCTAGCCATGGTTGTAATGCTTTGGGGTGGGAGTTTAGCCATAGCCCCAGGGTTAAATGTCCTGACCACCACAGCCATGGTTGTAATGGTTTGGGGTGGGAGTTTAGTCATAGCCCCAGGGTTAAATGTCCTGACCACCACAGCCCTAGCCATGGTTGTAATGGTTTGGGGTGGGAGTATAGCCATAGCCCCAGGGTTAAATGTCCTGACCACCACAGCCCTAGCCATGGTTGTAATGGTTTGGGGTGGGAGTTTAGCCATAGCCCCAGGTTTAAATGTCCTGACCACCACAGCCCTAGCCATGGTTGTAATGCTTTGGGGTGGGAGTTTAGCCATAGCCCCAGGGTTAAATGTCCTGACCACCACAGCCCTAGCCATGGTTGTAATGGTTTGGGGTGGGAGTTTAGCCATAGCCCCAGGGTCAAATGTCCTGACCACCACAGCCATGGTTGTAATGCTTTGGGTTGGGAGTTTAGCCATAGCCCCAGGGTTAAATGTCCTGACCACCACAGCCCTAGCCATGGTTGTAATGCTTTGGGGTGGGAGTTTAGCCATAGCCCCAGGGTTAAATGTCCTGACCACCACAGCCATGGTTGTAATGGTTTGGGGTGGGAGTTTAGCCATAGCCCCAGGGTTAAATGTCCTGACCACCACAGCCCTAGCCATGGTTGTAATGGTTTGGGGTGGGAGTTTAGCCATAGCCCCAGGGTTAAATGTCCTGACCACCACAGCCCTAGCCATGGTTGTAATGCTTTGGGGTGGGAGTTTAGCCATAGCCCCAGGGTTAAATGTCCTGACCACCACAGCCCTAGCCATGGTTGTAATGGTTTGGGGTGGGAGTTTAGCCATAGCCCCAGGGTCAAATGTCCTGACCACCACAGCCATGGTTGTAATGCTTTGGGGTGGGAGTTCAGCCATAGCCCCAGGGTTAAATGTCCTGACCACCACAGCCATGGTTGTAATGCTTTGGGGTGGGAGTTTAGCCATAGCCCCAGGGTTAAATGTCCTGACCACCACAGCCCTAGCCATGGTTGTAATGCTTTGGGGTGAGAGTTTAGCCATAGCCCCAGGGTTAAATGTCCTGACCACCACAGCCCTAGCCATGGTTGTAATGCTTTGGGGTGGGAGTTTAGCCATAGCCCCAGGGTTAAATGTCCTGACCACCACAGCCATGGTTGTAATGCTTTGGGGTGGGAGTTTAGCCATAGCCCCAGGGTTAAATGTCCTGACCACCACAGCCATGGTTGTAATGGTTTGGGGTGGGAGTTTAGCCATAGCCCCAGGGTTAAATGTCCTGACCACCACAGCCCTAGCCATGGTTGTAATGGTTTGGGGTGGGAGTTTAGCCATAGCCCCAGGGTTAAATGTCCTGACCACCACAGCCCTAGCCATGGTTGTAATGCTTTGGGGTGGGAGTTTAGCCATAGCCCCAGGGTTAAATGTCCTGACCACCACAGCCATGGTTGTAATGCTTTGGGGTGGGAGTTTAGCCATAGCCCCAGGGTTAAATGTCCTGACCACCACAGCCCTAGCCATGGTTGTAATGCTTTGGGGTGGGAGTTTAGCCATAGCCCCAGGGTTAAATGTCCTGACCACCACAGTCCTAGCCATGGTTGTAATGCTTTGGGGTGGGAGTTTAGCCATAGCCCCAGGGTTAAATGTCCTGACCACCACAGCCATGGTTGTAATGGTTTGGGGTGGGAGTTTAGCCATAGCCCCAGGGTTAAATGTCCTGACCACCACAGCCCTAGCTATGGTTGTAATGGTTTGGGGTGGGAGTTTAGCCATAGCCCCAGGGTTAAATGTCCTGACCACCACAGCCCTAGCCATGGTTGTAATGGTTTGGGGTGGGAGTTTAGCCATAGCCCCAGGGTTAAATGTCCTGACCACCACAGCCCTAGCCATGGTTGTAATGCTTTGGGGTGGGAGTTTAGCCATAGCCCCAGGGTTAAATGTCCTGACCACCACAGCCCTAGCCATGGTTGTAATGCTTTGGGGTGGGAGTTTAGCCATAGCCCCAGGGTTAAATGTCCTGACCACCACAGCCATGGTTGTAATGGTTTGGGGTGGGAGTTTAGCCATAGCCCCAGGGTTAAATGTCCTGACAACCACAGCCCTAGCCATGGTTGTAATGGTTTGGGGTGGGAGTTTAGCCATAGCCCCAGGGTTAAATGTCCTGACCACCACAGCCATGGTTGTAATGGTTTGGGGTGGGAGTTTAGCCATAGCCCCAGGGTTAAATGTCCTGACCACCACAGCCCTAGCCATGGTTGTAATGCTTTGGGGTGGGAGTTTAGCCATAGCCCCAGGGTTAAATGTCCTGACCACCACAGCCCTAGCCATGGTTGTAATGCTTTGGGGTGGGAGTTTAGCCATAGCCCCAGGGTTAAATGTCCTGACCACCACAGCCATGGTTGTAATGCTTTGGGGTGGGAGTTTAGCCATAGCCCCAGGGTTAAATGTCCTGACCACCACAGCCCTAGCCATGGTTGTAATGCTTTGGGGTGGGAGTTTAGCCATAGCCCCAGGGTTAAATGTCCTGACCACCACAGCCATGGTTGTAATGGTTTGGGGTGGGAGTTTAGCCATAGCCCCAGGGTTAAATGTCCTGACCACCACAGCCCTAGCCATGGTTGTAATGGTTTGGGGTGGGAGTTTAGCCATAGCCCCAGGGTTAAATGTCCTGACCACCACAGCCCTAGCCATGGTTGTAATGGTTTGGGGTGGGAGTTTAGCCATAGCCCCAGGGTTAAATGTCCTGACCACCACAGCCCTAGCCATGGTTGTAATGGTTTGGGGTGGGAGTTTAGCCATAGCCCCAGGGTTAAATGTCCTGACCACCACAGCCATGGTTGTAATGCTTTGGGGTGGGAGTTTAGCCATAGCCCCAGGGTTAAATGTCCTGACCACCACAGCCCTAGCCATGGTTGTAATGCTTTGGGGTGGGAGTTTAGCCATAGCCCCAGGGTTAAATGTCCTGACCACCACAGCCCTAGCCATGGTTGTAATGCTTTGGGGTGAGAGTTTAGCCATAGCCCCAGGGTTAAATGTCCTGACCACCACAGCCATGGTTGTAATGCTTTGGGGTGGGAGTTTAGCCATAGCCCCAGGGTTAAATGTCCTGACCACCACAGCCCTAGCCATGGTTGTAATGCTTTGGGGTGGGAGTTTAGCCATAGCCCCAGGGTTAAATGTCCTGACCACCACAGCCCTAGCCATGGTTGTAATGCTTTGGGGTGGGAGTTTAGCCATAGCCCCAGGGTTAAATGTCCTGACCACCACAGCCTTGGTTGTAATGCTTTGGGGTGGGAGTTTAGCCATAGCCCCAGGGTTAAATGTCCTGACCACCACAGCCCTAGCCATGGTTGTAATGCTTTGGGGTGGGAGTTTAGCCATAGCCCCAGGGTTAAATGTCCTGACCACCACAGTCCTAGCCATGGTTGTAATGCTTTGGGGTGGGAGTTTAGCCATAGCCCCAGGGTTAAATGTCCTGACCACCACAGCCATGGTTGTAATGCTTTGGGGTGGGAGTTTAGCCATAGCCCCAGGGTTAAATGTCCTGACCACCACAGCCCTAGCCATGGTTGTAATGCTTTGGGGTGGGAGTTTAGCCATAGCCCCAGGGTTAAATGTCCTGACCACCACAGCCATGGTTGTAATGGTTTGGGGTGGGAGTTTAGCCATAGCCCCAGGGTTAAATGTCCTGACCACCACAGCCCTAGCCATGGTTGTAATGGTTTGGGGTGGGAGTTTAGCCATAGCCCCAGGGTTAAATGTCCTGACCACCACAGCCCTAGCCATGGTTGTTATGGTTTGGGGTGGGAGTTTAGCCATAGCCCCAGGGTTAAATGTCCTGACCACCACAGCCCTAGCCATGGTTGTAATGCTTTGGGGTGGGAGTTTAGCCATAGCCCCAGGGTTAAATGTCCTGACCACCACAGCCCTAGCCATGGTTGTAATGGTTTGGGGTGGGAGTTTAGCCATAGCCCCAGGGTCAAATGTCCTGACCACCACAGCCATGGTTGTAATGCTTTGGGTTGGGAGTTTAGCCATAGCCCCAGGGTTAAATGTCCTGACCACCACAGCCCTAGCCATGGTTGTAATGCTTTGGGGTGGGAGTTTAGCCATAGCCCCAGGGTTAAATGTCCTGACCACCACAGCCATGGTTGTAATGCTTTGGGGTGGGAGTTTAGCCATAGCCCCAGGGTTAAATGTCCTGACCACCACAGCCCTAGCCATGGTTGTAATGCTTTGGGGTGGGAGTTTAGCCATAGCCCCAGGGTTAAATGTCCTGACCACCACAGCCCTAGCCATGGTTGTAATGCTTTGGGGTGGGAGTTTAGCCATAGCCCCAGGGTTAAATGTCCTGACCACCACAGCCATGGTTGTAATGCTTTGGGGTGGGATTTCAGCCATAGCCCCAGGGTTAAATGTCCTGACCACCACAGCCATGGTTGTAATGCTTTGGGGTGGGAGTTTAGCCATAGCCCCAGGGTTAAATGTCCTGACCACCACAGCCCTAGCCATGGTTGTAATGCTTTGGGGTGAGAGTTTAGCCATAGCCCCAGGGTTAAATGTCCTGACCACCACAGCCCTAGCCATGGTTGTAATGCTTTGGGGTGGGAGTTTAGCCATAGCCCCAGGGTTAAATGTCCTGACCACCACAGCCATGGTTGTAATGCTTTGGGGTGGGAGTTTAGCCATAGCCCCAGGGTTAAATGTCCTGACCACCACAGCCCTAGCCATGGTTGTAATGCTTTGGGGTGGGAGTTTAGCCATAGCCCCAGGGTTAAATGTCCTGACCACCACAGTCCTAGCCATGGTTGTAATGCTTTGGGGTGGGAGTTTAGCCATAGCCCCAGGGTTAAATGTCCTGACCACCACAGCCATGGTTGTAATGGTTTGGGGTGGGAGTTTAGCCATAGCCCCAGGGTTAAATGTCCTGACCACCACAGCCCTAGCCATGGTTGTAATGGTTTGGGGTGGGAGTTTAGCCATAGCCCCAGGGTTAAATGTCCTGACCACCACAGCCCTAGCCATGGTTGTAATGGTTTGGGGTGGGAGTTTAGCCATAGCCCCAGGGTTAAATGTCCTGACCACCACAGCCCTAGCCATGGTTGTAATGCTTTGGGGTGGGAGTTTAGCCATAGCCCCAGGGTTAAATGTCCTGACCACCACAGCCCTAGCCATGGTTGTAATGCTTTGGGGTGGGAGTTTAGCCATAGCCCCAGGGTTAAATTTCCTGACCACCACAGCCATGGTTGTAATGGTTTGGGGTGGGAGTTTAGCCATAGCCCCAGGGTTAAATGTCCTGACCACCACAGCCCTAGCCATGGTTGTAATGCTTTGGGGTGGGAGTTTAGCCATAGCCCCAGGGTTAAATGTCCTGACCACCACAGCCCTAGCCATGGTTGTAATGCTTTGGGGTGAGAGTTTAGCCATAGCCCCAGGGTTAAATGTCCTGACCACCACAGCCATGGTTGTAATGCTTTGGGGTGGGAGTTTAGCCATAGCCCCAGGGTTAAATGTCCTGACCACCACAGCCCTAGCCATGGTTGTAATGCTTTGGGGTGGGAGTTTAGCCATAGCCCCAGGGTTAAATGTCCTGACCACCACAGCCCTAGCCATGGTTGTAATGCTTTGGGGTGGGAGTTTAGCCATAGCCCCAGGGTTAAATGTCCTGACCACCACAGCCTTGGTTGTAATGCTTTGGGGTGGGAGTTTAGCCATAGCCCCAGGGTTAAATGTCCTGACCACCACAGCCCTAGCCATGGTTGTAATGCTTTGGGGTGGGAGTTTAGCCATAGCCCCAGGGTTAAATGTCCTGACCACCACAGTCCTAGCCATGGTTGTAATGCTTTGGGGTGGGAGTTTAGCCATAGCCCCAGGGTTAAATGTCCTGACCACCACAGCCATGGTTGTAATGCTTTGGGGTGGGAGTTTAGCCATAGCCCCAGGGTTAAATGTCCTGACCACCACAGCCCTAGCCATGGTTGTAATGCTTTGGGGTGGGAGTTTAGCCATAGCCCCAGGGTTAAATGTCCTGACCACCACAGCCATGGTTGTAATGGTTTGGGGTGGGAGTTTAGCCATAGCCCCAGGGTTAAATGTCCTGACCACCACAGCCCTAGCCATGGTTGTAATGGTTTGGGGTGGGAGTTTAGCCATAGCCCCAGGGTTAAATGTCCTGACCACCACAGCCCTAGCCATGGTTGTTATGGTTTGGGGTGGGAGTTTAGCCATAGCCCCAGGGTTAAATGTCCTGACCACCACAGCCCTAGCCATGGTTGTAATGCTTTGGGGTGGGAGTTTAGCCATAGCCCCAGGGTTAAATGTCCTGACCACCACAGCCCTAGCCATGGTTGTAATGGTTTGGGGTGGGAGTTTAGCCATAGCCCCAGGGTCAAATGTCCTGACCACCACAGCCATGGTTGTAATGCTTTGGGTTGGGAGTTTAGCCATAGCCCCAGGGTTAAATGTCCTGACCACCACAGCCCTAGCCATGGTTGTAATGCTTTGGGGTGGGAGTTTAGCCATAGCCCCAGGGTTAAATGTCCTGACCACCACAGCCATGGTTGTAATGCTTTGGGGTGGGAGTTTAGCCATAGCCCCAGGGTTAAATGTCCTGACCACCACAGCCCTAGCCATGGTTGTAATGCTTTGGGGTGGGAGTTTAGCCATAGCCCCAGGGTTAAATGTCCTGACCACCACAGCCCTAGCCATGGTTGTAATGCTTTGGGGTGGGAGTTTAGCCATAGCCCCAGGGTTAAATGTCCTGACCACCACAGCCATGGTTGTAATGCTTTGGGGTGGGAGTTTAGCCATAGCCCCAGGGTTAAATGTCCTGACCACCACAGCCATGGTTGTAATGCTTTGGGGTGGGAGTTTAGCCATAGCCCCAGGGTTAAATGTCCTGACCACCACAATCCTAGCCATGGTTGTAATGCTTTGGGGTGGGAGTTTAGCCATAGCCCCAGGGTTAAATGTCCTGACCACCACAGCCATGGTTGTAATGCTTTGGGGTGGGAGTTTAGCCATAGCCCCAGGGTTAAATGTCCTGACCACCACAGCCCTAGCCATGGTTGTAATGCTTTGGGGTGAGAGTTTAGCCATAGCCCCAGGGTTAAATGTCCTGACCACCACAGCCCTAGCCATGGTTGTAATGCTTTGGGGTGGGAGTTTAGCCATAGCCCCAGGGTTAAATGTCCTGACCACCACAGCCATGGTTGTAATGCTTTGGGGTGGGAGTTTAGCCATAGCCCCAGGGTTAAATGTCCTGACCACCACAGCCCTAGCCATGGTTGTAATGCTTTGGGGTGGGAGTTTAGCCATAGCCCCAGGGTTAAATGTCCTGACCACCACAGTCCTAGCCATGGTTGTAATGCTTTGGGGTGGGAGTTTAGCCATAGCCCCAGGGTTAAATGTCCTGACCACCACAGCCATGGTTGTAATGGTTTGGGGTGGGAGTTTAGCCATAGCCCCAGGGTTAAATGTCCTGACCACCACAGCCCTAGCCATGGTTGTAATGGTTTGGGGTGGGAGTTTAGCCATAGCCCCAGGGTTAAATGTCCTGACCACCACAGCCCTAGCCATGGTTGTAATGGTTTGGGGTGGGAGTTTAGCCATAGCCCCAGGGTTAAATGTCCTGACCACCACAGCCCTAGCCATGGTTGTAATGCTTTGGGGTGGGAGTTTAGCCATAGCCCCAGGGTTAAATGTCCTGACCACCACAGCCCTAGCCATGGTTGTAATGCTTTGGGGTGGGAGTTTAGCCATAGCCCCAGGGTTAAATGTCCTGACCACCACAGCCATGGTTGTAATGGTTTGGGGTGGGAGTTTAGCCATAGCCCCAGGGTTAAATGTCCTGACAACCACAGCCCTAGCCATGGTTGTAATGGTTTGGGGTGGGAGTTTAGCCATAGCCCCAGGGTTAAATGTCCTGACCACCACAGCCCTAGCCATGGTTGTAATGGTTTGGGGTGGGAGTTTAGCCATAGCCCCAGGGTTAAATGTCCTGACCACCACAGCCCTAGCCATGGTTGTAATGCTTTGGGGTGGGAGTTTAGCCATAGCCCCAGGGTTAAATGTCCTGACCACCACAGCCATGGTTGTAATGCTTTGGGGTGGGAGTTTAGCCATAGCCCCAGGGTTAAATGTCCTGACCACCACAGCCATGGTTGTAATGCTTTGGGGTGGGAGTTCAGCCATAGCCCCAGGGTTAAATGTCCTGACCACCACAGCCCTAGCCATGGTTGTAATGCTTTGGGGTGGGAGTTTAGCCATAGCCCCAGGGTTAAATGTCCTGACCACCACAGCCATGGTTGTAATGCTTTGGGGTGGGAGTTCAGCCATAGCCCCAGGGTTAAATGTCCTGACCACCACAGCCCTAGCCATGGTTGTAATGCTTTGGGGTGGGAGTTTAGCCATAGCCCCAGGGTTAAATGTCCTGACCACCACAGCCCTAGCCATGGTTGTAATGCTTTGGGGTGGGAGTTTAGCCATAGCCCCAGGGTTAAATGTCCTGACCACCACAGCCATGGTTGTAATGCTTTGGGGTGGGAGTTTAGCCATAGCCCCAGGGTTAAATGTCCTGACCACCACAGCCCTAGCCATGGTTGTAATGCTTTGGGGTGGGAGTTTAGCCATAGCCCCAGGGTTAAATGTCCTGACCACCACAGTCCTAGCCATGGTTGTAATGCTTTGGGGTGGGAGTTTAGCCATAGCCCCAGGGTTAAATGTCCTGACCACCACAGCCATGGTTGTAATGCTTTGGGGTGGGAGTTTAGCCATAGCCCCAGGGTTAAATGTCCTGACCACCACAGCCCTAGCCATGGTTGTAATGCTTTGGGGTGGGAGTTTAGCCATAGCCCCAGGGTTAAATGTCCTGACCACCACAGCCATGGTTGTAATGGTTTGGGGTGGGAGTTTAGCCATAGCCCCAGGGTTAAATGTCCTGACCACCACAGCCCTAGCCATGGTTGTAATGGTTTGGGGTGGGAGTTTAGCCATAGCCCCAGGGTTAAATGTCCTGACCACCACAGCCCTAGCCATGGTTGTAATGGTTTGGGGTGGGAGTTTAGCCATAGCCCCAGGGTTAAATGTCCTGACCACCACAGCCCTAGCCATGGTTGTAATGCTTTGGGGTGGGAGTTTAGCCATAGCCCCAGGGTTAAATGTCCTGACCACCACAGCCCTAGCCATGGTTGTAATGCTTTGGGGTGGGAGTTTAGCCATAGCCCCAGGGTTAAATGTCCTGACCACCACAGCCCTAGCCATGGTTGTAATGCTTTGGGGTGGGAGTTTAGCCATAGCCCCAGGGTTAAATGTCCTGACCACCACAGCCCTAGCCATGGTTGTAATGCTTTGGGGTGGGAGTTTAGCCATAGCCCCAGGGTTAAATGTCCTGACCACCACAGTCCTAGCCATGGTTGTAATGCTTTGGGGTGGGAGTTTAGCCATAGCCCCAGGGTTAAATGTCCTGACCACCACAGCCCTAGCCATGGTTGTAATGCTTTGGGGTGGGAGTTTAGCCATAGCCCCAGGGTTAAATGTCCTGACCACCACAGTCCTAGCCATGGTTGTAATGCTTTGGGGTGGGAGTTTAGCCATAGCCCCAGGGTTAAATGTCCTGACCACCACAGCCATGGTTGTAATGCTTTGGGGTGGGAGTTTAGCCATAGCCCCAGGGTTAAATGTCCTGACCACCACAGCCCTAGCCATGGTTGTAATGCTTTGGGGTGGGAGTTTAGCCATAGCCCCAGGGTTAAATGTCCTGACCACCACAGCCATGGTTGTAATGGTTTGGGGTGGGAGTTTAGCCATAGCCCCAGGGTTAAATGTCCTGACCACCACAGCCCTAGCCATGGTTGTAATGGTTTGGGGTGGGAGTTTAGCCATAGCCCCAGGGTTAAATGTCCTGACCACCACAGCCCTAGCCATGGTTGTAATGGTTTGGGGTGGGAGTTTAGCCATAGCCCCAGGGTTAAATGTCCTGACCACCACAGCCCTAGCCATGGTTGTAATGCTTTGGGGTGGGAGTTTAGCCATAGCCCCAGGGTTAAATGTCCTGACCACCACAGCCCTAGCCATGGTTGTAATGCTTTGGGGTGGGAGTTTAGCCATAGCCCCAGGGTTAAATGTCCTGACCACCACAGCCCTAGCCATGGTTGTAATGCTTTGGGGTGGGAGTTTAGCCATAGCCCCAGGGTTAAATGTCCTGACCACCACAGCCCTAGCCATGGTTGTAATGCTTTGGGGTGGGAGTTTAGCCATAGCCCCAGGGTTAAATGTCCTGACCACCACAGTCCTAGCCATGGTTGTAATGCTTTGGGGTGGGAGTTTAGCCATAGCCCCAGGGTTAAATGTCCTGACCACCACAGCCCTAGCCATGGTTGTAATGCTTTGGGGTGGGAGTTTAGCCATAGCCCCAGGGTTAAATGTCCTGACCACCACAGCCATGGTTGTAATGCTTTGGGGTGGGAGTTTAGCCATAGCCCCAAGGTTAAATGTCCTGACCACCACAGCCATGGTTGTAATGCTTTGGGGTGGGAGTTTAGCCATAGCCCCAGGGTTAAATGTCCTGACCACCACAGCCCTAGCCATGGTTGTAATGGTTTGGGGTGGGAGTTTAGCCATAGCCCCAGGGTTAAATTGCCTGACCACCTCAGCCCTAGCCATGGTTGTAATGCTTTGGGGTGGGAGTTTAGCCATAGCCCCAGGGTTAAATGTCCTGACCACCACAGCCCTAGCCATGGTTGTAATGCTTTGGGGTGGGAGTTTAGCCATAGCCCCAGGGTTAAATGTCCTGACCACCACAGCCCTAGCCATGGTTGTAATGCTTTGGGGTGGGAGTTTAGCCATAGCCCCAGGGTTAAATGTCCTGACCACCACAACCATGGTTGTAATGCTTTGGGGTGGGAGTTTAGCCATAGCCCCAGGCTTAAGACCTAGTCGATGTCTGGTGACCACGGGAAGTCTCAGCTGAAGGACAGCTGGTACCGAGCTGGTAACCTAGCAAGCATCATACACTTAAAGGGGAAGTTCACTATTTTGCAACTTGATGTTCGATGGTTCCTAATATACTGATCTTCCCCTTTAATAACAAACAATCGCTATTAAAGTTAATAAATTATGATTAATTCTACTTCTATTGATTAGAAGATTAATAATAGTTGTGTGATGGAACAGGACAGACTGCAATCACAGGTACACTGCCCTCTACTGGCCCTCCAATGCCACTACCACCAGCATATAGTCTGTATGCGTCTGTCCTACCTCAGTAGCGTACAGTATATCCATGATCTTGGAGAGTGTTGGGCTGGTGTTGGTCTCATTCTCCTGACAGATCAGCTCGATATCTCTCAGCTTACTGAAGTAGAAATCTCTTTCCTTCTCAAGACCATCCACTGTCAGTTTCAGGTCCAACATCTATACACACACACACATATGATGAGGAAAAGGGAGAGGCAGGTAGGTGGAGGGAGAGGCAGGTAGGTGAGGGGAGAAGCAGGTAGGTGGAGGGAGAGGTAGGTAGGTGGAGAGAGGGGTAGGTGGAGAGAGAGAGAGGTAGGTTTCCGGTCACAACGACGTCATTTCCGGTCACAACTTGCAGACTTGTTTTCGAGTTGCTGTGCGTTTTGTTGCCAACCTATTTTGCTACCTGACAACTTTACGGTTTTTACTTTTTAATTACCGTTTATATTTTTGTTTTTTTCCCCTCAACTTTTTCACTCCGGACGCTTTATGTGGACACGGTTCGTCAGGACCTCCAACAGCCGAAGCTAAGTAGTAACATTAACATTATGCCTTCTAATTGCAGTCGCTGTACTCGCCTTACGGCGAGGATAGCTGTGCTGCAAGCCCAGCTTCAGACGCAATCGTTAGGCAAGGGTAATTTCAGTGTAGGAAAGGATGAAACAGCGTCTGTGCCACCAGTAAGTACAGATAGTAGTATAAATCCCCTGGCACAGTCCCCGCAGCCGGACAACTTTCTCACGGTTTCTGGAAGGAAATGCTGTAGGAACGCTCAACCGGTGTCGCTCATTCAGTATTTGGGGAGTTTCTCCCATTCTTCTCTGCAGATCCTCTCAAACTGTCAGGTTGGATGGGGAACTTTGCTGCACAGCTATTTTCAGGTCTCTCCAGAGAGGTTCGATTGGGTTCAACTCCGGGCTATGGCTGGGTCACTCAAGGATATTCAGAGACTTGTCCCGAAGCCACTCCTGTGTTGTCTTTGCTGTGTGCATAGGGTCGTTGTCCTGTTGGAAGGTGAACCGTCGCCCCAGTCTGAGGACCTCTGGAGTAGGTTGTCATCAAGGATCGCTCTGTTCATCTTTCCCTCGATCCTGACTAGTCTCCCAGTCCCTGCCGCTGAAAAACATCCCCACAACAGAGATAGAGATGGTTCCTGGTTTCCTCCAGATGTGACACTTGGCATTCAGCACAGAGTTCAATCTTGGTTTCATCAGACCAGAGAATCTAGTTTCTGAGAGTCGTTTAGGTGCCTTTTGGAAAACTCCAAGCGGGCTGTCATGTGCCTTTTCCTGAGGAAAAGGCACATTTAAGACAGGTGTGTGCCTTTCCAAATCATGTCCAATCAATTTAAATTTACCTGAGGTGGACTCCAACCAAGTTGTAGAAACATCTCAAGGATCAATGGGAAACAGGATGCACCTGAGATCAATTTCAAGTCTCATAGTAAAGGGTCTGAATATATATGTAAATAAGGTATTTCTGTTTTGTATTTTTAATACATTTTCTAAAAAACAGTTTTCGCTTTGTCATTATGGAGTATTGTGTGTAGATTGAGGAATTTTTAAATGTTTTAAATTTTAGAATAAGGATGTAACATAACACTTTCCCGAAGGCACTGTATATCAAACATTTAGAAATAAAAATATATAGAGAATAAATTAGGTACTTCTTTGATAAGAATTCTTATTTTCATGTTTGTATTTCTCTGTGTGTGTGTGTACCTGCTGGTTCAGTTCTAGTATCTCAGCGTCTGACGCTCTGGTGGGCGTCGCCCTGCGGATGGGGGCGGACTGTATCTGCCTCAGGGGGGCGTGGAATGTCTTGGTCGCCGTGGGAGACGTCCTCTGGGGGCCTGGACACACAACCAATCTTAACCACTCTCACTAGCACCCAATCAACAGCTACCTACATCAGTTCTACTATAATAACCTGAAAAAAGACTTGCCAAAAGTTCAAACAAACACAGGAAAACAAAGCACCTGATTTATACCGTAGAGGGAGAAAACAAAGCACCTGATTTATACCGTAGAGGGAGAAAACAAAGCACCTGATTTATACCGTAGAGGGAGAAAACAAAGCACCTGATTTATACCGTAGAGGGAGAAAACAAAGCACCTGATTTATACCGTAGAGGGAGAAAACAAAGCACCTGATTTATACCGTAGAGGGAGAAAACAAAGCACCTGATTTATACCGTAGAGGGAGAAAACAAAGCACCTGATTTATACCGTAGAGGGAGAAAACAAAGCACCTGATTTATACCGTAGAGGGAGAAAACAAAGCACCTGATTTATACCGTAGAGGGAGAAAACAAAGCACCTGATTTATACCGTAGAGGGAGAAAACAAAGCACCTGATTTATACCGTAGAGGGAGAAAACAAAGCACCTGATTTATACCGTAGAGGGAGAAAACAAAGCACCTGATTTATACCGTAGAGGGAGAAAACAAAGCACCTGATTTATACCGTAGAGGGAGAAAACAAAGCACCTGATTTATACCGTAGAGGGAGAAAACAAAGCACCTGATTTATACCGTAGAGGGAGAAAACAAAGCACCTGATTTATACCGTAGAGGGAGAAAACAAAGTACATGAACACAGGCAGGATGGATCACTTTTACATGGGGTAGAGGAGGGTCATTTGGGTTTGTGGAAATGAGATGACCTGGTGAGGAGCGGTGAGGACATGATGTAGTAGAGGAGGTGTGTACCTGGGTTGGGTGAGGGGATGATGATGTAGCAGGGGAGGTGTGTACCTGGGTTGGGTGAGGACATGATGATGTAGCAGAGGAGGTGTGTACCTGGGTTGGGTGAGGACATGATGATGTAGCAGAGGAGGTGTGTACCTGGGTTGGGTGAGGACATGATGATGTAGCAGAGGAGGTGTGTACCTGGGTTGGGTGAGGACATGATGATAATGATGTAGTAGAGGAGGTGTGTACCTGGGTTGGGTGAGGACATGATGATGTAGCAGAGGAGGTGTGTACCTGGGTTGGGTGAGGACATGATGATGTAGCAGGGGAGGTGTGTACCTGGGTTGGGTGAGGACATGATGATGATGTAGTAGAGGAGGTGTGTACCTGGGTTGGGTGAGGACATGATGATGATGTAGTAGAGGAGGTGTGTACCTGGGTTGGGTGAGGGGATGATGATGTAGCAGGGGAGGTTGTGTACCTGGGTTGGGCGAGGACATGATGATGTAGCAGAGGAGGTGTGTACCTGGGTTGGGTGAGGACATGATGATGTAGCAGAGGAGGTGTGTACCTGGGTTGGGTGAGGACATGATGATGTAGCAGAGGAGGTGTGTACCTGGGTTGGGTGAAGACGATGATGATGATGTAGTAGAGGAGGTGTGTACCTGGGTTGGGTGAGGACATGATGATGATGTAGTAGAGGAGGTGTGTACCTGGGTTGGGTGAGGACATTATGATGTAGTAGAGGAGGTGTGTACCTGGGTTGGGTGAGGACATGATGATGTAGCAGAGGAGGTGTGTACCTGGGTTGGGTGAGGACATGATGATGTAGCAGGGGAGGTGTGTACCTGGGTTGGGTGAGGACATGATGATGATGTAGCAGAGGAGGTGTGTACCTGGGTTGGGTGAGGACATGATGATGTAGCAGAGGAGGTGTGTACCTGGGTTGGGTGAGGACATGATGATGTAGCAGAGGAGGTGTGTACCTGGGTTGGGTGAGGACATGATGATGTAGCAGGGGAGGTGTGTACCTGGGTTGGGTGAGGACATGATGATGTAGCAGAGGAGGTGTGTACCTGGGTTGGGTGAGGACATGATGATGTAGCAGGGGAGGTGTGTACCTGGGTTGGGTGAGGACATGATGATGATGTAGCAGAGGAGGTGTGTACCTGGGTTGGGTGAGGACATGATGATGTAGCAGGGGAGGTGTGTACCTGGGTTGGGTGAGGACATGATGATGTAGCAGAGGAGGTATGTACCTGGGTTGGGTGAGGACATGATGATGTAGCAGAGGAGGTGTGTACCTGGGTTGGGTGAGGACATGATGATGTAGCAGAGGAGGTGTGTACCTGGGTTGGGTGAGGACATGATGATGATGTAGCAGGGGAGGTGTGTACCTGGGTTGGGTGAGGACATGATGATGTAGCAGAGGAGGTGTGTACCTGGGTTGGGTGAGGGGATGATGATGTAGCAGGGGAGGTGTGTACCTGGGTTGGGTGAGGGGATGATGATGTAGCAGAGGAGGTGTATACCTGGGTTGGGTGAGGACATGATGATGTAGCAGAGGAGGTGTGTACCTGGGTTGGGTGAGGACATGATGATGTAGCAGGGGAGGTGTATACCTGGGTTGGGTGAGGGGTTGATGATGTAGCAGAGGAGGTGTGTACCTGGGTTGGGTGAGGACATGATGATGTAGCAGAGGAGGTGTGTACCTGGGTTGGGTGAGGACATGATGATGTAGCAGAGGAGGTGTGTACCTGGGTTGGGTGAGGACATGATGATGTAGCAGGGGAGGTGTGTACCTGGGTTGGGTGAGGGGATGATGATGTAGCAGAGGAGGTGTGTACCTGGGTTGGGTGAGGACATGATGATGTAGCAGGGGAGGTGATATGATAAGAGGGTGTGCTTGTACCTGGGTTGGGTGAGGGGGCGCCCTCCTGCCCCTGGCGTGTGGCCACAGGGTCATACTCCTTCCCATCGTAGTTGGCATCAAAAAACTTCTTAAACCATTGGATGAACTCAAAGTTATCCTGAAACCTCCCCTTCACCAGCCTCTCTACTGGGATGATCTGAGACAGAGAGACAGATACTTTAACCCTTCACCAGCCTCTACTGGGATGATCTGAGACAGAGAGACAGATACTTTAACCCTTCACCAGCCTCTACTGGGATGATCTGAGACAGAGAGACAGATACTTTAACCCTTCACCAGCCTCTACTGGGATGATCTGAGACAGAGAGACAGATACTTTAACCCTTCACCAGCCTCTACTGGGATGATCTGAGACAGAGATACTTTATTAACCCTTCACCAGCCTCTACTGGGATGATCTGAGACAGAGAGATACTTTATTAACCCTTCACCAGCCTCTACTGGGATGATCTGAGACAGAGAGACAGATACTTTAACCCTTCACTAGCCTCTCTACTGGGATGATCTGAGACAGAGAGATACTTTATTAACCCTTCACCAGCCTCTACTGGGATGATCTGAGACAGAGAGATACTTTAACCCTTCACCAGCCTCTCTACTGGGATGATCTGAGACAGAGAGAGACAGATCATTTAACCCTTCACTAGCCTCTCTACTGGGATGATCTGAGACAGAGAGATACTTTAACCCTTCACTAGTCTCTCTACTGGGATGATCTGAGACAGAGAGACAGATCATTTAACCCTTCACTAGCCTCTCTACTGGGATGGTCTGAGACAGAGAGATACTTTATTAACCCTTCACCAGCCTCTACTGGGATGATCTGAGACAGAGATACTTTAACCCTTCACTAGCCTCTACTGGGATGATCTGAGACAGAGAGACAGATACTTTAACCCTTCACTAGCCTCTCTACTGGGATGATCTGAGACAGACTTTAACCCTTCACTAGTCTCTCTACTGGGATGATCTGAGACAGACAGGGACTTTAACCCTTCACTAGTCTCTCTACTGGGATGATCTGAGACAGACAGAGAGACAGATACTTTAACCCTTCACTAGCCTCTACTGGGATGATCTGAGACAGAGAGATACTTTAACCCTTCACTAGCCTCTACTGGGATGATCTGAGACAGAGAGACAGATACTTTAACCCTTCACTAGCCTCTCTACTGGGATGATCTGAGACAGACTTTAACCCTTCACTAGTCTCTCTACTGGGATGATCTGAGACAGACAGGGACTTTAACCCTTCACCAGCCTCTCTACTGGGATGATCTGAGACAGAGAGAGACAGATCATTTAACCCTTCACTAGCCTCTCTACTGGGATGATCTGAGACAGAGAGACAGATCATTTAACCCTTCACTAGCCTCTCTACTGGGATGATCTGAGACAGAGAGATACTTTAACCCTTCACTAGTCTCTCTACTGGGATGATCTGAGACAGAGAGACAGATCATTTAACCCTTCACTAGCCTCTCTACTGGGATGGTCTGAGACAGAGAGATACTTTATTAACCCTTCACCAGCCTCTACTGGGATGATCTGAGACAGAGATACTTTAACCCTTCACTAGCCTCTACTGGGATGATCTGAGACAGAGAGACAGATACTTTAACCCTTCACTAGCCTCTCTACTGGGATGATCTGAGACAGACTTTAACCCTTCACTAGTCTCTCTACTGGGATGATCTGAGACAGACAGGGACTTTAACCCTTCACTAGTCTCTCTACTGGGATGATCTGAGACAGACAGAGAGACAGATACTTTAACCCTTCACTAGCCTCTACTGGGATGATCTGAGACAGAGAGACAGATACTTTAACCCTTCACTAGCCTCTCTACTGGGATGATCTGAGACAGACTTTAACCCTTCACTAGTCTCTCTACTGGGATGATCTGAGACAGACAGGGACTTTAACCCTTCACCAACCTCTCTACCGGGATGATCTGAGACAGACTATAACCCTTCACCAGTCTCTCTACTGGGAGAGAGGGGTGGGAGATCTTGGATTCAAACAAAAACGAAGTAAAACAAGTATATGTGTATATCTACATGTGTATACCCATCTTGATCTTGTGAGCTTAGTGCATTCGGAAAGTATTCAGACCCTTTGACTTTTTCCACATTGTGTTACGTTACAGCCTCAATCCCCCCCCCCCCCCTCAATCTACACACAATACCCCATAATGACATCCCAATACCCCATAATGACATCCCAATACCCCATAATGACATCACAATACCCCATAATGACATCACAATACCCCATAATGACATCACAATACCCCATAATGACATCACAATACCCCATAATGACATCACAATACCCCATAATGACATCACAATACCCCATAATGACAAAGCAAAAACGTTATTTATATTTTTTACTCACAAAACAAACAAAAAATATATACGCTTTACTCAGTACTTCGTTGAAGCACCTTTGGCAGCGATTACAGCCTCAAGTCTTGGGTATGACGCTACAAGCTTGGTACACCTGTATTTGGGGAGTTTCTCCCATTCTTCTCTGCAGATCCTTTCAATCTGTCAGGCTGCACAGATATTTTCAGGTCTCTCCAGAGATGTTCGATCAAGTTCAAGTCCGGACATTCAGAGACTTGTCCCGAAGCCACTCCTGTGTTGTTTTGGCTGTGTGCTTAGGGTCGTTGTCCTGTTGGAAGGTAAACCTTCACCTCCAGTCTGAGATCCTGAGCACTCAGGAGCAGGTTTTCATTAAGGATCTCTGTACTATGCTCTCCCAGTCCCTGCAGCTGAACAACATCCCCACAGCATGATGCTGCCACCACCATGCTTCACTAGTCTCCCAGTCCCTGAACAACATCCCCACAGCATGATGCTGCCACCACCATGCTTCACTAGTCTCCCAGTCCCTGAACAACATCCATACAGCATGATGCTGCCACCACCATGCTTCACTAGTCTCCCAGTCCCTGCCGCTGAACAACATCCCCACAGCATGATGCTGCCACCACCATGCTTCACTAGTCTCCCAGTCCCTGAACAACATCCCCACAGCATGATACTGCCACCACCATGCTTCACTAGTCTCCCAGTCCCCGAACCTCATCCATACAGCATAATGCTGCCACCACCATGCTTCACTAGTCTCCCAGTCCCTGAACAACATCCATACTGCATGATGCTGCCACCACCATGCTTCACTAGTCTCCCAGTCCCTGCCGCTGAACAACATCCCCACAGCATGATGCTGCCACCACCATGCTTCACTAGTCTCCCAGTCCCTGAACAACATCCATACAGCATGATGCTGCTTCACCGTAGGGATGGTGCCAGGTTTCCTCCAGACATGACGCTTGGCATTCAGGCCAAAGAGTTCACCACCAGTCGTTTAGGTGCCTTTAGGCAAACTCCAAGCGGGCTGTCATGTGCCTTTTCCTGAGGAGTGGATTCCGTCTGGCCACTCTACCTTAAAGGCCTGATTGGTGGAGTGCTGCAGAGATGGGAGAACCTTACAGAAGGACAACCATCTCCACAGAGGTACTTTAGGACTCTGTCAGTGTCCATCGGGTTCTTGGTCAGGGAGGTTCCCAAGCCCTTCTCCCCGATTGCTCAGTGTGGCCGGGCGGCCAGCTCTATGAAGAGTCTTGGTGGTTCCAAACTTCTTCCATTTAAGAATGATGGAGGCCACTGTGTTCTTGGGGACCTTCAACGCTGCAGAAATGTTTCAGTACCATTCCCCAGATCTGTGCCTCTTCAACGCTGCAGAAATGTTTCAGTACCATTCCCCAGATCTGTGCCTCAACACAATCCTGTCTCGGAGCTCTACGGACAATTCCTTCGACCTCCAGGCTTGGTTTTTGCTCTGACATGCACTGTCAACTGTGGGACCTAATATTGACAGGTGTGTGCCTTTCCAAATCATGTCCAATCAATTGATTGTAGAAACATCTCAAGGATGATCAATGGAAACAGGATGCACCTGAGCTCAATTTCGAGTCTCATAGGAAAGGGTCTGAATACTTACATAAATAAGGTATTTTTACATTTCTAAAAACGTGTTTTTGCTTTGTCATTCTGGGGTATTGTGTGTAGATTGAGGAGAAAAATATTTGATCCATTTTAGAAAAAGGTTGTAACGTAACAAAATGTGGAAAATGGAAATGGGTCTGAAAACATTCCAAACTGTACATTGTGTTTTGGCTACACGGATACAGTCTGGCCACGATTCAAACTGTTTAATTCCCTCCCTCTCCCTCCACCATATGGCCGCACCAATCAGCATCCTCTGATAATCTGTGGGGGTAGTTGAGTTGATGACGACAACGAGAAGCGCCTATACTTGGCGCTGAAGTTGAAAATCATAACAACAATGGCTGCTGGACTTCCTGACGGGCCGCCCACCAGTGGTAAGGGTAGGTAACAACAAATCCGCCCGCCACGCTGATCCTCAACACGGGGAACCTCAGGGGTGCTCAGTCCCCTCCTGTACACCCTGTTCACTCATGACTGCAAGGCCAGGCACGACTCCAACATCATCATTAAGTTTGCCGATGACACGACAGTGGTAGGCCTGATCAACGACAAGGCAACCTATAGGGAGGAGGTCAGAGACCTGGCCATGTGGTGCCAGAACAAGAACCACTCCCTCAACGTGATCAAGACAAACGAGATGATTGTGGACTACAGATTTTCCTTTACATACAAACATAGTGTATTCCAGCTCAAATGAATAGGGACTGAAGAGGAGTTGAGACAATCAGAGATGATTGTGGACTACAGGAAAAAGAGGACAGAGCATGCCCCCATTCTCATCGACGGGGCTGCAACGGAGCAGGTTGAGAGCTTCAAGTTCCTTGGTGTCCACATCACCAACAAACTAACATAGTCCAAGCACACCAAGACAGTCGTGAAGAGGGCACGACAAAACCTATTCCCCCTCAGGAGACTGAAAAGATTTGGCATGGGTTTTCAGATCCTCACAAGGTTCTACAGCTGCACCATCGAGAGCATCCTGACGGGTTGCATCACTGCCTGGTACGGCAACTGCTTGGTCTCCGTCTGCAAGGCACTACAGAGGGTAGCGCGTACGACCCAGTACATCACTGGGGCCAAGCTTCCTGCCATCCAGGACCTCTATACCAGGCAGTGTCAGAGTAAGGCCCTAAAAATGGTCAGTCTCCAGCCACCCCAGTCATAGACTGTTCTCTCTACTACCGCACGGCAAGCAGTGCCGGAGTACCAAGACTAGGTTCAAGAGGCTTCTTAACAGCTTGTTACCCCCCAAGCCATAAGACTCCTGAACACCTAAACAAATGGCTACCCAGACTATTTTCTACCCAGACTATGTAATGAAGTTCTAACGTCCAGTTCTGATATAACTGCTGCCAACCTCAAGAGCAGCCATTGTTGTTATGATTTGACTTCAGGGCCTAGTACAAGCGCTTCTCGTTATCGTTTATCAACTAAACCAGCCCACAGACTATCAGAGGATGCTGATTGGTCCGGCCATACGGTGGAAGGAGTGGCTCAAACGTGTAGCCAAACACAATGTAAGGATGGATCAGGATGTTCATAAGAGGCTTGTCCAAATCATCTTAAAGATACAGTATGCATTAGAGTGGCACTTCTGGCCTCAGCAGCTTTGTTAGTGTTGAACAAAGCGGAGGTGAGGAGCTAAAACAAAGGACAGTTTCACCATTAAGGATTCCCAGTTTCAAAGTGGCTTCATTGAGCTACACAATCAACTGTACACACTTAGGGATGATGTACCTTGTCTATGCCATTCCTCTTCATTTGAAAGAGGCCTGTTAGGCACAGGAGGTTGGTGGCACCTTAATGAAGGAGGACAGACTTATGGTAATGGCTGAGGAGGACAGACTAGTGGTGATTGGCTGGGTAGAATGGAGGAGGACAGGCTAGTGGTGATGGCTGGGTAGAATGGAGGAGGACAGACTAGTGGTGATTGGCTGGGTAGAATGGAGGAGGACAGACTAGTGGTGATTGGCTGGGTAGAATGGAGGAGGACAGACTAGTGGTTGAGGAGAATGGAGGACAGACTAGTGGTGATTGGCTGGGGTAGAATGGAGGAGGACAGACTAGTGGTGAATGGAGGAGGTGACTGGCTGGGTAGAATGGAGGAGGACAGACTAGTGGTGATTGGCTGGGTAGAATGGAGGAAGACAGACTAGTGGTGATTGGCTGGGTAGAATGGAGGAGGACAGACTAGTGGTGATTGGCTGGGGTAGAATGGAGGAGGACAAACTAGTGGTAATGGCTGGGTAGAATGGAGGAGGACAGACTAGTGGTGATGGCTGGGTAGAATGGAGGAGGACAGACTAGTGGTGATGGCTGGGTAGAATGGAGGAGGACAGACTAGTGGTGATTGGCTGGGTAGAATGGAGGAGGACAGACTAGTGGTGATTGGCTGGGTAGAATGGAGGAGGACAGACTAGTGGTGATTGGCTGGGTAGAATGGAGGAGGACAGAATAGTGGTGAATGGAGGAGGTGACTGGCTGGGTAGAATGGAGGAGGACAGACTAGTGGTGATGGCTGGGTAGAATGGAGGAGGACAGACTAGTGGTGATGGCTGGGATAGAATGGAGGAGGACAGACTAGTGGTGATTGGCTGGGGTAGAATGGAGGACAGACTAGTGGTGATTGGCTGGGTAGAATGGAGGAGGACAGACTAGTGGTGATGGCTGGGGTAGAATGGAGGAGGACAGACTAGTGGTGATTGGCTGGGTAGAATGGAGGAGGACAGAATAGTGGTGAATGGAGGAGGTGACTGGCTGGGTAGAATGGAGGAGGACAGACTAGTGGTGATTGGCTGGGTAGAATGGAGGAGGACAGACTAGTGGTGATGGCTGGGTAGAATGGAGTAGGACAGACTAGTGGTGATGGCTGGGTAGAATGGAGGAGGACAGACTAGTGGTGATTGGCTGGGTAGAATGGAGGAGGACAGACTAGTGGTGATTGGCTGGGTAGAATGGAGGAGGACAGAATAGTGGTGAATGGAGGAGGTGACTGGCTGGGTAGAATGGAGGAGGACAGACTAGTGGTGATTGGCTGGGTAGAATGGAGGAGGACAGAATAGTGGTGAATGGAGGAGGTGACTGGCTGGGTAGAATGGAGGAGGACAGATTAGTGGTGAATGGCTGGGTAGAATGGAGGAGGACAGACTAGTGGTGATGGCTGGGTAGAATGGAGGAGGACAGACTAGTGGTGATTGGCTGGGTAGAATGGAGGAGGACAGACTAGTGGTGATTGGCTGGGTAGAATGGAGGAGGACAGACTAGTGGTGATGGATGGGTAGAATGGAGGAGGACAGACTAGTGGTGATTGGCTGGGTAGAATGGAGGAGGACAGACTAGTGGTTGAGGAGAATGGAGGACAGACTAGTGGTGATTGGCTGGGGTAGAATGGAGGACAGACTAGTGGTGATGGCTGGGGTAGAATGGAGGACAGACTAGTGGTGATGGCTGGGGTAGAATGGAGGAGGACAGACTAGTGGTAATGGCTGGGTAGAATGGAGGAGGACAAACTAGTGGTAATGGCTGGGGTAGAATGGAGGAGGACAAACTAGTGGTGATTGGCTGGGTAGAATGGAGGAGGACAGACTAGTGGTGATTGGTGGGTAGAATGTCCTCCTCCAGACTAGTGGTGATTGGTGGGTAGAATGGAGGAGGACAGAGTAGTGGTGAATGGCTGGGTAGAATGGAGGAGGACAGACTAGTGGTGATTGGCTGGGTAGAATGGAGGAGGACAGACTAGTGGTGATTGGTGGGTAGAATGGAGGAGGACAGAGTAGTGGTGAATGGCTGCCTAGAATGGAGGAGGACAGAGTAGTGGTGAATGGCTGGGTAGAATGGAGGAGGACAGACTAGTGGTAATGGCTGGGTAGAATGGAGGAGGACAGACTAGTGGTGATTGGCTGGGTAGAATGGAGGAGGACAGAATAGTGGTGAATGGAGGAGGTGACTGGCTGGGTAGAATGGAGGAGGACAGACTAGTGGTGATTGGCTGGGTAGAATGGAGGAGGACAGACTAGTGGTGATTGGCTGGGGTAGAATGGAGGAGGACAGACTAGTGGTAATGGCTGGGTAGAATGGAGGAGGACAGACTAGTGGTGAATGTCTGGGGTAGAATGGAGGAGGACAGGCTAGTGGTGATTGGCTGGGGTAGAATGGAGGAAGACAGACTAGTGGTGATTGGCTGGGTAGAATGTAGGAGGACAGGCTAGTGGTGATTGGCTGGGTAGAATGGAGGAGGACAGACTAGTGGTGATTGGCTGGGTAGAATGGAGGAGGACAGACTAGTGGTGAATGGAGGAGGTGATTGGCTGGGTAGAATGGAGGAGGACAGACTAGTGGTGATTGGCTGGGTAGAATGGAGGAGGACAGACTAGTGGTGATTGGCTGGGTAGAATGGAGGAGGACAGACTAGTGGTGATTGGCTGGGGTAGAATGGAGGAGGACAGACTAGTGGTAATGGCTGGGTAGAATGGAGGAGGACAGACTAGTGGTGAATGTCTGGGGTAGAATGGAGGAGGACAGGCTAGTGGTGATTGGCTGGGGTAGAATGGAGGAAGACAGACTAGTGGTGATTGGCTGGGTAGAATGTAGGAGGACAGGCTAGTGGTGATTGGCTGGGTAGAATGGAGGAGGACAGACTAGTGGTGATTGGCTGGGTAGAATGGAGGAGGACAGACTAGTGGTGAATGGAGGAGGTGATTGGCTGGGTAGAATGGAGGAGGACAGACTAGTGGTGATTGGCTGGGTAGAATGGAGGAGGACAGACTAGTGGTGATTGGCTGGGTAGAATGGAGGAGGACAGACTAGTGGTGATTGGCTGGGTAGAATGGAGGAGGACAGACTAGTGGTGATTGGCTGGGTAGAATGGAGGAGGACAGACTAGTGGTGATTGGCTGGGGTAGAATGGAGGAGGACAGACTAGTGGTAATGGCTGGGGTAGAATGGAGGAGGACAGACGAGTGGTAATGGCTGGGATAGAATGGAGGAGGACAGACTAGTGGTGATTGGCTGGGGTAGAATAGAGGAGGACAGACTAGTGGTAATGGCTGGGATAGAATGGAGGAGGACAGACTAGTGGTAATGGCTGGGTAGAATGGAGGAGGACAGACTAGTGGTAATGGCTGGGGTAGAATGGAGGAGGACAGACTAGTGGTGATGGCTGGGGTAGAATGGAGGAGGACAGACTAGTGGTGATTGGCTGGATAGAATGGAGGAGGACAGACTAGTGGTAATGGCTGGGGTAGAATGGAGGAGGACAGACTAGTGGTGATTGGCTGGATAGAATGGAGGAGGACAGACTAGTGGTAATGGCTGGGGTAGAATGGAGGAGGACAGACTAGTGGTGATTGGCTGGATAGAATGGAGGACAGAATAGTGGTGAATGGAGGAGGTGACTGGCTGGGTAGAATGGAGGAGGACAGATTAGTGGTGATTGGCTGGGGTATAATGGAGGAGGACAGACTAGTGGTGATTGGCTGGGTAGAATGGAGGAAGACAGACTAGTGGTGATTGGCTGGGTAGAATGGAGGAGGACAGAATCGTGGTCATTGGTGGGTAGAATGGAGGAGGACGGACTAGTGGTAATGGCTGGGATAGAATGGAGGAGGACAGACTAGTGGTGATTGGCTGGGGTAGAATGGAGGAGGACAGACTAGTGGTGATTGGCTGGGTAGAATGGAGGAGGACAGAATAGTGGTGAATGGAGGAGGTGACTGGCTGGGTAGAATGGAGGAGGACAGACTAGTGGTGATTGGCTGGGTAGAATGGAGGAGGACAGACTAGTGGTGATTGGCTGGGGTAGAATGGAGGACAGACTAGTGGTGATTGGCTGGGTAGAATGGAGGAGGACAGACTAGTGGTAATGGCTGGGGTAGAATGGAGGAGGACAGACTAGTGGTGATTGGCTGGGTAGAATGGAGGAGGACAGACTAGTGGTGATTGGCTGGGGTAGAATGGAGGAGGACAGACTAGTGGTGAATGGCTGGGTAGAATGGAGGAGGACAGACTAGTGGTAATGGCTGGGTAGAATGGAGGAGGACAGACTAGTGGTGAATGGCTGGGTAGAATGGAGGAGGACAGACTAGTGGTAATGGCTGGGTAGAATGGAGGAGGACAGACTAGTGGTGATTGGTGGGTAGAATGGAGGAGGACAGACTAGTGGTGATTGGCTGGGTAGAATGGAGGAGGACAGACTAGTGATAATGGCTGGGTAGAATGGAGGAGGACAGACTAGTGGTGATTGGCTGGGTAGAATGGAGGAGAACAGACTAGTGGTGATTGGCTGGGTAGAATGGAGGAGAACAGACTAGTGGTAATGGCTGGGGTAGAATGGAGGAGGACAGACTAGTGGTGATTGGCTGGGTAGAATGGAGGAGGACAGACTAGTGGTGATTGGCTGGGTAGAATGGAGGAGGACAGACTAGTGGTGAATGTCTGGGGTAGAATGGAGGAGGACAGGCTAGTGGTGATTGGCTGGGGTAGAATGGAGGAGGACAGACTAGTGGTGATTGGCTGGGTAGAATGGAGGAGGACAGACTAGTGGTGAATGGAGGAGGTGATTGGCTGGGTAGAATGGAGGAGGACAGACTAGTGGTGATTGGCTGGGTAGAATGTAGGAGGACAGGCTAGTGGTGATTGGCTGGGTAGAATGGAGGAGGACAGACTAGTGGTGAATGGAGGAGGTGATTGGCTGGGTAGAATGGAGGAGGACATACTAGTGGTGAATGGAGGAGGTGATTGGCTGGGGTAGAATGGAGGAGGACAGACTAGTGGTGAATGGCTGGGATAGAATGGAGGAGGACAGACTAGTGGTGAATGGCTGGGATAGAATGGAGGAGGACAGACTAGTGGTGGTTGGCTGGGTAGAATGGAGGAGGACAGGTTAGTGGTGATTGGCTGGGTAGAATGGAGGAGGACAGACTAGTGGTGATTGGCTGGGTAGAATGGAGGAGGACAGACTAGTGGTAATGGCTGGGTAGAATGGAGGAGGACAAACTAGTGGTAATGGCTGGGGTAGAATGGAGGAGGACAGACTAGTGGTGATTGGCTGGGTAGAATGGAGGAGGACAGACTAGTGGTGATTGGCTGGGGTAGAATGGAGGAGGACAGACTAGTGGTGAATGGCTGGGTAGAATGGAGGAGGACAGACTAGTGGTGAATGGCTGGGTAGAATGGAGGAGGACAGACTAGTGGTGAATGGCTGGGTAGAATGGAGGAGGACAGACTAGTGGTAATGGCTGGGGTAGAATGGAGGAGGACAGACTAGTGGTAATGGCTGGGGTAGAATGGAGGAGGACAGACTAGTGGTAATGGCTGGGTAGAATGGAGGAGGACAGACTAGTGGTGATTGGTGGGTAGAATGGAGGAGGACAGACTAGTGGTGATTGGCTGGGTAGAATGGAGGAGGACAGACTAGTGGTGATTGGCTGGGTAGAATGGAGGAGGACAGATTAGTGGTGAATGGAGGGTAGAATGGAGGAGGACAGACTAGTGGTAATGGCTGGGTAGAATGGAGGAGGACAAACTAGTGGTAATGGCTGGGGTAGAATGGAGGAGGACAGACTAGTGGTGATTGGCTGGGTAGAATGGAGGAGGACAGACTAGTGGTGATTGGCTGGGGTAGAATGGAGGAGGACAGACTAGTGGTGAATGGCTGGGTAGAATGGAGGAGGACAGACTAGTGGTGAATGGCTGGGTAGAATGGAGGGAGGACAGACTAGTGGTAATGGCTGGGGTAGAATGGAGGAGGACAGACTAGTGGTAATGGCTGGGGTAGAATGGAGGAGGACAGACTAGTGGTAATGGCTGGGTAGAATGGAGGAGGACAGACTAGTGGTAATGGCTGGGGTAGAATGGAGGAGGACAGACTAGTGGTGATTGGTGGGTAGAATGGAGGAGGACAGACTAGTGGTGATTGGCTGGGTAGAATGGAGGAGGACAGACTAGTGGTGATTGGCTGGGTAGAATGGAGGAGGACAGAATAGTGGTGAATGGAGGAGGTGACTGGCTGGGTAGAATGGAGGAGGACAGATTAGTGGTGAATGGAGGGTAGAATGGAGGAGGACAGACTAGTGGTAATGGCTGGGATAGAATGGAGGAGGACAGACTAGTGGTGATTGGCTGGGTAGAATGGAGGAGGATAGACTAGTGGTGATTGGTGGGTAGAATGGAGGAGGACAGACTAGTGGTAATGGCTGGGTAGAATGGAGGAGGACAGACTAGTGGTGATTGGCTGGGGTAGAATGGAGGACACTAGTGGTGATTGGCTGGGTAGAATGGAGGAGGACAGACTAGTGGTGATTGGCTGGGTAGAATGGAGGAGGACAAACTAGTGGTAATGGCTGGGGTAGAATGGAGGAGGACAGACTAGTGGTGATTGGCTGGGTAGAATGGAGGAGGACAGACTAGTGGTGATTGGCTGGGGTAGAATGGAGGAGGACAGACTAGTGGTGATTGGCTGGGTAGAATGGAGGAGGACAGACTAGTGGTGATTGGCTGGGTAGAATGGAGGAGGAGAGACTAGTGGTGATTGGCTGGGGTAGAATGGAGGAGGACAGACTAGTGGTGATTGGCTGGGTAGAATGGAGGAGGACAGACTAGTGGTGATTGGCTGGGTAGAATGGAGGAGGACAGACTAGTGGTGATTGGCTGGGTAGAATGGAGGAGGACAAACTAGTGGTAATGGCTGGGGTAGAATGGAGGAGGACAGACTAGTGGTGATTGGCTGGGTAGAATGGAGGAGGACAGACTAGTGGTGATTGGCTGGGGTAGAATGGAGGAGGACAGACTAGTGGTGATTGGCTGGGTAGAATGGAGGAGGACAGACTAGTGGTGATTGGCTGGGGTAGAATGGAGGAGGACAGACTAGTGGTGATTGGCTGGGTAGAATGGAGGAGGACAGACTAGTGGTGATTGGCTGGGTAGAATGGAGGAGGACAAACTAGTGGTAATGGCTGGGGTAGAATGGAGGAGGACAGACTAGTGGTGATTGGCTGGGTAGAATGGAGGAGGACAGACTAGTGGTGAATGGCTGGGTAGAATGGAGGAGGACAGACTAGTGGTAATGGCTGGGGTAGAATGGAGGAGGACAGACTAGTGGTAATGGCTGGGGTAGAATGGAGGAGGACAGACTAGTGGTAATGGCTGGGTAGAATGGAGGAGGACAGACTAGTGGTAATGGCTGGGGTAGAATGGAGGAGGACAGACTAGTGGTGATTGGTGGGTAGAATGGAGGAGGACAGACTAGTGGTGATTGGCTGGGTAGAATGGAGGAGGACAGACTAGTGGTGATTGGCTGGGTAGAATGGAGGAGGACAGAATAGTGGTGAATGGAGGAGGTGACTGGCTGGGTAGAATGGAGGAGGACAGATTAGTGGTGAATGGAGGGTAGAATGGAGGAGGACAGACTAGTGGTAATGGCTGGGATAGAATGGAGGAGGACAGACTAGTGGTGATTGGCTGGGTAGAATGGAGGAGGATAGACTAGTGGTGATTGGTGGGTAGAATGGAGGAGGACAGACTAGTGGTAATGGCTGGGTAGAATGGAGGAGGACAGACTAGTGGTGATTGGCTGGGGTAGAATGGAGGACACTAGTGGTGATTGGCTGGGTAGAATGGAGGAGGACAGACTAGTGGTGATTGGCTGGGTAGAATGGAGGAGGACAAACTAGTGGTAATGGCTGGGGTAGAATGGAGGAGGACAGACTAGTGGTGATTGGCTGGGTAGAATGGAGGAGGACAGACTAGTGGTGATTGGCTGGGGTAGAATGGAGGAGGACAGACTAGTGGTGATTGGCTGGGTAGAATGGAGGAGGACAGACTAGTGGTGATTGGCTGGGTAGAATGGAGGAGGAGAGACTAGTGGTGATTGGCTGGGGTAGAATGGAGGAGGACAGACTAGTGGTGATTGGCTGGGTAGAATGGAGGAGGACAGACTAGTGGTGATTGGCTGGGTAGAATGGAGGAGGACAGACTAGTGGTGATTGGCTGGGTAGAATGGAGGAGGACAAACTAGTGGTAATGGCTGGGGTAGAATGGAGGAGGACAGACTAGTGGTGATTGGCTGGGTAGAATGGAGGAGGACAGACTAGTGGTGATTGGCTGGGGTAGAATGGAGGAGGACAGACTAGTGGTGATTGGCTGGGTAGAATGGAGGAGGACAGACTAGTGGTGATTGGCTGGGGTAGAATGGAGGAGGACAGACTAGTGGTGATTGGCTGGGTAGAATGGAGGAGGACAGACTAGTGGTGATTGGCTGGGTAGAATGGAGGAGGACAAACTAGTGGTAATGGCTGGGGTAGAATGGAGGAGGACAGACTAGTGGTGATTGGCTGGGTAGAATGGAGGAGGACAGACTAGTGGTGAATGGCTGGGTAGAATGGAGGAGGACAGACTAGTGGTAATGGCTGGGGTAGAACTCCTATCCAGACATTATTATGAGCTGTCGTCCCCTCAGTAGCACCCTGGGGGGGGGGGGGGGGGGGGTGTTAGTGTACCTTGTCTACACCCATTCTCTTGAAGGAGGCCTGTAGGACCTTGAAGTTTTTGATGAACTCATGTTCCAGCATTGCTGAGAACTTCACCTTCTTCAGCAGGACACAGCCAGGGAACAACATGTCCATGAACTGACAATACGCTGCACCTACACACACAGCATTTACAAGTTAGCATATCAATTATTAGGACTAGGTTGTGATTAATTTATACAGTTGTATCAACATGAGGCATTTATAAGTTAGCATATATTGTTAATGAATATATGAATTGAAATGTATGTGCGTGTTACCTGAACACAGTTGTTCTATCTTGGTGTAGGTGAGCTGTAGAGAGTCGTTGACCCAGGACAGCATCTCATGACGACTCAGGTTCTCCAGAGCCGAAGAGATGGAGAATACATTCACCGCCATCAACCTGCAACACACACGTTTTACATTATATAATTACAACGTATACACCTCTAGTCAGTCTATAGAGAGGTAGATCAGTGATACCTCTAGTCAGTCTATAGAGAGGTAGATCAGTGATACCTCTAGTCCGTCTATAGAGAAGTAGATCAGTGATACCTCTAGTCCGTCTATAGAGAAGTAGATCAGTGATACCTCTAGTCCGTCTATAGAGAGGTAGATCAGTGATACCTCTAGTCAGTCTATAGAGAGGTAGATCAGTGATACCTCTAGTCAGTCTATAGAGAGGTAGATCAGTGATACCTCTAGTCCGTCTATAGAGAAGTAGATCAGTGATACCTCTAGTCCGTCTATAGAGAAGTAGATCAGTGATACCTCTAATCAGTCTATAGAGAGGTAGATCAGTGATACCTCTAGTCAGAATGTTAGGGCTGCACTTCTCAGTCTAAATAAGTGACCCAGCTAAATGCCGCCTTTGCTTCGAGGCAAGCAAAAATGAACCATGCATTAGAGCACCAGCTGTTACGGACAACTGTGTGATCCGTAGCCAATGTGAGTATGCCCTTTAAACAGGTTAACATTCACAAGGCCACAGGGCCAGATGAATTACCAGGACACATATTAATGCGCTGACCAGCTGGCAAGTGTCTTCACTGACATTTTCAATCTCTCTTGGATCCAGTCTGTAATACCTACATGTTTCAAGCATACCACCATAGTCCCTGTGCCCAAGAAAGCCAAGGTAACCTGCCTAAATTACTATCTCACCGTATCGCTCACTAGAGGTCGACCAATTAATCAGAATGGCCGATTAATTAGGGCCGATTTCAAGTTTTCATAACAATTGGAAATCTGTATTTTTTAAAACATTTTTAGACCTTTATTTAACCAGGCAAGTCAGTTAAGAACACATTCTTATTTTCAATGACGGCCTAGGAACAGTGGGTTAACTGCCTGTTCAGGAGCAGAATGACAGATTTGTACCTTGTTTGAACTTGCATCCTTCCGGTTACTAGTCCAATGCTCTAACCACTAGGCTACCCTGCCGCACCGATCATGTGAGACAAAAATATGAAAATTTAATGTGCAATTTTAAAAAGATTTTTATTAATCTACCAAGTATAAAATTGAAATCCTTATTGGCTAAAACAATATTATTCGTCAATTTTTTTACATTTTATTTCCTCATTATCATGCAGTAGGTAGCCTAGTGGTTAGAAAGTTGGACTTGTAACCGAAAGGTTGCAAGATCGAATCCCCGAGCTGACAAGGTAAAAATCTGTCGTTCTGCCCCTGAACAAGGCAGTTAACCCACCGTTCCTAGGTAGTCATTGTAAATAAGAATGTGTTCTTAACTGACTTTCCTGGTTAAATAAAGGTAAAATAAATACAAATATGAAATCCTCGATCACTGTGGGTCAATCATTCACTGTGGGAGGGATTATCAGGGAATGGGTCAGGAAGTTTGAGACTCACAGAGTTGGTTGGGTTTCAAATCTGTCAATGAATTATTGGGGGATGGCTTTTCAGGGATTAGTGATCTAGTCATTACAAAAGTAATATAATTCATTGTGGCAAAACAAAACAAATATCCATTCCCCCAGTTAGGAAACAGTGTAGAGTTGCAGGATATATTTTTTTTATACTAACATTTCAGGCGCCCATGGTGATATGCATGTGTCACTGATAAACGCCTCCCGATCAGAAGCCCCTAGGCCGGATAATGTGTTGGCCTGTCACTGATGACAGACCGCTACTGCCTGCTTGTTGTTGACGGGGGAAAGTTGACTACTTGAGAATAACATCGTAACGTCTAAATCAGTAAAGGACTTGTTCATCATCCAAGGACAACAGTCAAACACTATCTAGTTACAACGAAAACAATGTGACTACCTAGTAGTCAGTGACTGTTTTAGCACAAATGTGAGTTGCTGCGTAGGGCTTGATTTAAGCTGCTAAAGACTTGCTGCAGAGCCAATGAATGAGCTGAGCTAACTGAGCTAAGCTAACTGAACCAACTGAGCTAACTGAACTGAACCAACTGAGCTAAGCTAACTGACTCAGCTGAGCTAACTGAACTAGCCTACAGTACGTAGATGCAAGCTAACGTTAGCTATACATAACGGTCGGTCTAGCCCGGTCTGGCCAGCCGGTCCAGCACAATTCAACTATACTGTTTTCATCCAACCCCGTCTGGAGGCCTCCAGAAATATCCCTCTCTCTCTCACACTCACACACTCTGAGCCGCGCCGAATGGGACTCGAATGTGATGGCATTCGGGAATGTCTACCTGTAAAAACTAAACTAACGTTAGTTGTCAAAGTCCGCTTTTAAATAGTATACATCGTAGTGATAATAGTTAGTGACAGTCACTCACGCTCTAGTTTTGAAGAATCGTGCTGTTCTGAGCCTGTCCGGTCGATACTACTGCGTTGCTACAGCTTGTGCGTTGCTACAGCTTGTTCGTAGCAACGAGCTGCTGCCCCAACCGACCAACCACAGCTCAGCCGTCCGCCCAGCGCGTCCCACAGCGGCAGGTTTTCACCTGCGTCATAACGCAACTGCATCACCTCGGATCCCCGGGACGCCATGATGGATCTACATCACCTGGCTCGTCTGAGGTTTGGCTGCCTGTCGACATACGGATAATATCTGTCACTTTACTTTCGCCCTTTCAAATAGAACATAGTGACACATTTTTGTTGTTGTTGTAATGGGGTTTATTCTGCAGAATACATTAATATCAAAATTATAGTTTGAACAATGTTTTGAGGCTATATAGTGATTGTTTCAATTTAAAACAAAGCTTATATTTTGGGTACTGATGGGGTACAACAGTTGAAGTAGTTATATTATTCAAGAATCAATGGTTGCATATCAATTTATAAGTAAACACATTATATAGAAAAAGCAGATTTCCCCTTTAAAGGTTAAACAAGGTGGAATCATTAGTGTATAAGTATTTTACCTTTATTTAACTAAGCAAGTCCGTTAGGAACAAATCAAATCAAATGTATTTATATAGCCCTTCGTACATCAGCTGATATCTCAAAGTGCTGTACAGAAACCCAGCCTAAAACCCCAAACCGCAAGCAATGCAGGTGTAGAAGCACGGTGGCACGAACACATTTTTATTGACAATGACGGCCTAGGAACAGTGGGTGAACTGCCTTGTTCAGGGGTGGAACGACAGATTTTCAGCTTGGGGATTCGATCTAGCAACCTTTGTTACTTGCCCAGCGCTCTAACCACTACGCTACCTGCTGCCCCAGTAGGAGAGGGTAAAGGTTAAATTATGTGTTATCATTAGTTTATAAGAAGTCGAAGTGAGAAATTAATGATGTGGAATCATTAGTGTATAAGTAACAGAGGTGAGAGGTTAAATTATGTTAAATCATTAGTGAATGTGATACAGCTGTGTAGCTCAATCTACCTGCTTCACTTGGTCAACCTAGCCCTGCCCCTCTTCTCCTATTGGTAACAGAGGAAGGATCCCTGACCTGTGACCTCTGTTTTCCAGTGTGTCCTCTGCTTGGATGCACAGATTTCTCTCAATGGAGATGCTGGAAAAACCCTGTTGTACAAAACATTCTTCAATTCTCTTACAGTATTTCAATCCTTGGGGTCTCAGGCCGCTTTGACTCCAACTCTGTGAGCAATTGTGAAAACGTCTCTACCGGGTCAGAAGACACATTCTGCTCTTCCTTGTAGCCTTGGAAGCTGTAGCTGTGATGGCTAATACTGGACCTGGTAGGAGTCACCGCAGCTCACCAACCATTCCACACCACTTCAATACAAGAAATGGACCTGGTAGGGGTGACGCCCAATTTACCAACCATTCCACACCACTTCAATACAGGAACTGGACCTGGTAGGAGTGACCCCAGCTCACCATCCATTCCACACCACTTCAATACAGGAAATGGACCTGGTAGTAGTGACCCCAGTTCACCATCCATTCCACACCACTTCAATACAGGAAATTGACCTGGTAGTAGTGACCCCAGCTCACCATCCATTCCACACCACTTCAATACAAGAAATGGACCTGGTAGGAGTGACCCCAGCTCACCATTCATTCCACACCACTTCAATACAGGAAATGGACCTGGTAAGAGTGACCCCAGCTCACCATCCATTCCACACCACTTCAATACAAGAAATGGACCTGGTAGGAGTGACCCCAGCTCACCATCCATTCCACACCACTTCAATACAGGAACTGGACCTGGTAGCTGCATTCGCTAGCTAAGTGAAAGTGAAAAATACAACAAAATATAGCTAGCTCTCTAACTAACCCTACACTCATTAAGACCCACCACCTCATTACCGTACTAACTACCCCTACACTCATTAAGACCCACCACCTCATTACCGTACTAACTAACCCTACACTCATTAAGACCCACCACCTCATTACCGTACTAGCTAACCCTACACTCATTAAGACCCACCACCTCATTACCGTACAAACTAACCCTACACTCATTAAGACCCACCACCTCATTACCCTACTAACTAACCCTACACTCATTAAAACCCACCACCTCATTACCGTACTAACTAACCCTACACTCATTAAGACCCACCACCTCATTACCCTACTAACTAACCCTACACTCATTAAGACCCACCACCTCATTACCCTACTAACTAACCCTACACTCATTAAGACCCACCACCTCATTACCGTACTAACTAACCCTACACTCATTAAGAACACCACCTCATTACCGTACTAACTAACCCTACACTCATTAAGACCCACCACCTCATTACCGTACTAACTAACTAACCCTACACTCATTAAAACCCACCACCTCATTACCCAACTAACTAACCCTACACTCATTAAGACCCACCACCTCATTACCGTACTAACTAACCCTACACTCATTAAGACCCACCACTTCATTACCCAACTAACTAACCCTACACTCATTAAGACCCACCACCTCATTACCGTACTAACTAACTAACCCTACACTCATTAAAACCCACCACCTCATTACCGTACTAACTAACCCTACACTCATTAAGATCCACCACATCATTACCCTACTAACTAACCCTACACTCATTAAGACCCACCACCTCATTACCCTACTAACTAACCCTACACTCATTAAGACCCACCACCTCATTACTGTACTAACTAACCCTACACTCATTAAAACCCACCACCTCATTACCCTACTAACTAACCCTACACTCATTAAGACCCACCCCCTCATTACCGTACTAACTAACCCTACACTCATTAAAACCCACCACCTCATTACCCTACTAACTAACTAACCCTACACTCATTACAACCCACCACCTCATTACCGTACTAACTAACCCTACACTCATTAAGACCCACCACCTCATTACCCAACTAACTAACCCTACACTCATTAAGACCCACCACCTCATTACCGTACTAACTAACCCTACACTCATTAAGACCCACCACCTCATTACCCTACTAACTAACCCTACACTCATTAAGACCCACCACCTCATTACCCTACTAACTAACCCTACACTCATTAAGACCCACCACCTCATTACCCTACTAACTAACCCTACACTCATTAAGACCCACCACCTCATTACCCTACTAACTAACTAACCCTACACTCATTAAGACCCACCACCTCATTACCGTACTAACTAACCCTACACTCATTAAGACCCACCACCTCATTACCGTACTAACTAACCCTACACTCATTAAGACCCACCACCTCATTACCGTACTAACTAACCCTACACTCATTAAAACCCACCACCTCATTACCGTACTAACTAACCCTACACTCATTAAGACCCACCACCTCATTACCGTACTAACTAACCCTACACTCATTGAGACCCACCACCTCATTACCGTACTAACTAACCCTACACTCATTAAGACCCACCACCTCATTACCCAACTAACTAACCCTACACTCATTAAGACCCACCACCTCATTACCGTACTAACTAACTAACCCTACACTCATTAAAACCCACCACCTCATTACCGTACTAACTAACCCTACACTCATTAAGATCCACCACATCATTACCCTACTAACTAACCCTACACTCATTAAGACCCACCACCTCATTACCCTACTAACTAACCCTACACTCATTAAGACCCACCACCTCATTACTGTACTAACTAACCCTACACTCATTAAAACCCACCACCTCATTACCCTACTAACTAACCCTACACTCATTAAGACCCACCCCCTCATTACCGTACTAACTAACCCTACACTCATTAAAACCCACCACCTCATTACCCTACTAACTAACTAACCCTACACTCATTACAACCCACCACCTCATTACCGTACTAACTAACCCTACACTCATTAAGACCCACCACCTCATTACCCAACTAACTAACCCTACACTCATTAAGACCCACCACCTCATTACCGTACTAACTAACCCTACACTCATTAAAACCCACCACCTCATTACCGTACTAACTAACCCTACACTCATTAACACCCACCACCTCATTACCGTACTAACTAACCCTACACTCATTAAAACCCACCGCCTCATTACCCTACTAACTAACCCTACACTCATTAAAACCCGCCATCTCATTACCGTACTAACTAACCCTACACTCATTAAAACCCACCACCTCATTACCGTACTAACTAACCCTACACTCATTAAAACCCACCACCTCATTACCATACTAACTAACCCTACACTCATTAAAACCCACCACCTCATTACCCTACTAACTAACCCTACACTCATTAAAACCCACCACCTCATTACCCAACTAACTAACCTTACACTCATTAAAACCCACCACCTCATTACCCAACTAACTAACCCTACACTCATTACAACCCACCACCTCACTACCCAACTAACTAACCCTACACTCATTAAGACCCACCACCTCATCACCCTACTAACTAACTAACCCTACACTCATTAAAACCCACCACCTCATTACCCTACTAACTAACCCTACACTCATTAAGACCCACCACCTCATTACCCTACTAACTAACCCTACACTCATTAAGACCCACCACCTCATTACCCAACTAACTAACCCTACACTCATTAAGACCCACCACCTCATTACCGTACTAACTAACTAACCCTACACTCATTAAAACCGACCACCTCATTACCCTACTAACTAACCCTACACTCATTAAGACCCACCACCTCATTACCCTACTAACTAACCCTACACTCATTAAGACCCACCACCTCATTACCCTACTAACTAACCCTACACTCATTAAGACCCACCACCTCATTACCCTACTAACTAACCCTACACTCATTAAGACCCACCACCTCATTACCGTACTAACTAACCCTACACTCATTAAGACCCACCACCTCATTACCGTACTAACTAACTAACCCTACACTCATTAAAACCCACCACCTCATTACCGTACTAACTAACCCTACACTCATTGAGACCCACCACCTCATTATCGTACTAACTAACCCTACACTCATTAAGACCCACCACATCATTACCCTACTAACTAACCCTACACTCATTAAAACCCACCACCTCATTACCGTACTAACTAACCCTACACTCCTTAAGACCCACCACCTCATTACCCAACTAACTAACCCTACACTCATTAAGACCCACCACCTCATTACCGTACTAACTAACTAACCCTACACTCATTAAAACCCACCACCTCATTACCGTACTAACTAACCCTACACTCATTAAGACCCACCACCTCATTACCCTACTAACTAACCCTACACTCATTAAGACCCACCACCTCATTACCCTACTAACTAACCCTACACTCATTAAGACCCACCACCTCATTACCGTACTAACTAACCCTACACTCATTAAAACCCACCACCTCATTACCATACTAACGAACCCTACACTCATTAAAACCCACCACCTCATTACCCTACTAACTAACTAACCCTACACTCATTACAACCCACCACCTCATTACCGTACTAACTAACCCTACACTCATTAAAACCCACCACCTCATTACCCTACTAACTAACCCTACACTCATTAAATCCCACCACCTCATTACCCTACTAACTAACCCTACACTCATTAAGACCCCCCCCCTCATTACCGTACTAACTAACCCTACACTCATTAAAACCCACCACCTCATTACCCTACTAACTAACTAACACTACACTCATTAAAACCCACCACCTCATTACCGTACTAACTAACCCTACACTCATTAAAACCCACCACCTCATTACTGTACTAACTAACCCTACACTCATTAAAACCCACCACCTCATTACCCTACTAACTAACCCTACACTCATTAAAACCCACCACCTCATTACCGTACTAACTAACCCTACACTCATTAAAACCCACCACCTCATTACCGTACTAACTAACCCTACACTCATTAAAAACCCACCACCTCATTACCGTACTAACTAACCCTACACTCATTAAAACCCACCACCTCATTACCCTACTAACTAACCCTACACTCATTAAAACCCACCACCTCATTACCCAACTAACTAACCTTAAACTCATTAAAACCCACCACCTCATTACCCAACTAACTAACCCTACACTCATTACAACCCACCACCTCACTACCCAACTAACTAACCCTACACTCATTAAGACCCACCACCTCATTACCCTACTAACTAACTAACCCTACACTCATTAAGACCCACCACCTCATTACCCTACTAACTAACCCTACACTCATTAAGACCCACCACCTCATTACCCTACTAACTAACCCTATACTCATTAAGACCCACCACCTCATTACCCTACTAACTAACCCTACACTCATTAAGACCCACCACCTCATTACCGTACTAACTAACCCTACACTCATTAAGACCCACCACCTCATTACCGTACTAACTAACTAACCCTACACTCATTAAAACCCACCACCTCATTACCGTACTAACTAACCCTACACTCATTGAGACCCACCACCTCATTATCGTACTAACTAACCCTACACTCATTAAGACCCACCACATCATTACCCTACTAACTAACCCTACACTCATTAAAACCCACCACCTCATTACCGTACTAACTAACCCTACACTCCTTAAGACCCACCACCTCATTACCCAACTAACTAACCCTACACTCATTAAGACCCACCACCTCATTACCGTACTAACTAACCCTACACTCATTAAAACCCACCACCTCATTACCGTACTAACTAACCCTACACTCATTAAGACCCACCACCTCATTACCCAACTAACTAACCCTACACTCATTAAGACCCACCACCTCATTACCCTACTAACTAACCCTACACTCATTAAGACCCACCACCCCATTACCGTACTAACTAACCCTACACTCATTAACACCCACCACCTCATTACCATACTAACTAACCCTACACTCATTAAAACCCGCCACCTCATTACCCTACTAACTAACTAACCCTACACTCATTACAACCCACCACCTCATTACCGTACTAACTAACCCTACACTCATTAAGACCCACCACCTCATTACCGTACTAACTAACTAACCCTACACTCATTAAAACCCACCACCTCATTACCGTACTAACTAACCCTACACTCATTAAGACCCACCACCTCATTACCCTACTAACTAACCCTACACTCATTAAAACCCACCACCTCATTACCCTACTAACTAACCCTACACTCATTAAAACCCACCACCTCATTACCCTACTAACTAACCCTACACTCATTAAATCCCACCACCTCATTACCCTACTAACTAACCCTACACTCATTAAGACCCCCCCCTCATTACCGTACTAACTAACCCTACACTCATTAAAACCCACCACCTCATTACCCTACTAACTAACTAACACTACACTCATTAAAACCCACCACCTCATTACCGTACTAACTAACCCTACACTCATTAAAACCCACCACCTCATTACCGTACTAACTAACCCTACACTCATTAAAACCCACCACCTCATTACCCTACTAACTAACCCTACACTCATTAAAACCCACCACCTCATTACCGTACTAACTAACCCTACACTCATTAAAACCCACCACCTCATTACCGTACTAACTAACCCTACACTCATTAAAAACCCACCACCTCATTACCGTACTAACTAACCCTACACTCATTAAAACCCACCACCTCATTACCCTACTAACTAACCCTACACTCATTAAAACCCACCACCTCATTACCCAACTAACCAACCTTAAACTCATTAAAACCCACCACCTCATTACCCAACTAACTAACCCTACACTCATTACAACCCACCACCTCACTACCCAACTAACTAACCCTACACTCATTAAGACCCACCACCTCATTACCCTACTAACTAACCCTACACTCATTAAAACCCACCACCTCATTACCCTACTAACTAACCCTACACTCATTAAGACCCACCACCTCATTACCCTACTAACTAACCCTACACTCATTAAAACCCACCACCTCATTACCCAACTAACTAACCCTACACTCATTAAAACCCACCACCTCATTACCCTACTAACTAACTAACACTACACTCATTAAAACCCACCACCTTATTACCCTACTAACTAACCCTACACTCATTAAAACCCACCACCTCCTTACCCTACTAACTAACTAACCCTACACTCATTAAAACCCACCACCTTATTACCCTACTAACTAACCCTACACTCATTAAAACCCACCACCTCCTTACCCTACTAACTAACCCTACACTCATTAAAACCCACCACCTCATTACCCTACTAACTAACTAACCCTACACTCATTAAAACCCACCACCTCATTACCCAACTAACTAACCCTACACTCATTAAAACCCACCACCTCATTACCCAACTAACTAACCCTACACTCATTAAGACCCACCACCTCATTACCCTACTAACTAACCCTACACTCATTACAACCCACTACCTCATTACCCTACTAACTAACTAACCCTACACTCATTAAAACCCACTACCTCATTACCCTACTAACTAACTAACCCTACACTCATTAAAACCCACCACCTCATTACCCAGCTAACTAACCCTACACTCATTAAAACCCTCCACCTCATTACCCAACTAACTAACCCTACACTCATTAAGAACCCACCACCTCATTACCCTACTAACTAACCCTACACTCATTACAACCCACTACCTCATTACCCTACTAACTAACCCTACACTCATTAAGACCCACCACCTCATTACCCTACTAACTAACCCTACACTCATTAAAACCCACCACCTCATTACCCAACTAACTAACCCTACACTCATTAAAACCCACCACCTCATTACCCTACTAACTAACTAACACTACACTCATTAAAACCCACCACCCTATTACCCTACTAACTAACTAACACTACACTCATTAAAACCCACCACCTTATTACCCTACTAACTAACCCTACACTAATTAAACCCACCACCTCCTTACCCTACTAACTAACTAACCCTACACTCATTACAACCCACTACCTCATTACCCTACTAACTAACCCTACACTCATTAAGACCCACCACCTCATTACCCTACTAACTAACCCTACACTCATTAAAACCCACCACCTCATTACCCTACTAACTAACCCTACACTCATTAAAACCCACCACCTCATTACCCAACTAACTAACCCTACACTCATTAAAACCCACCACCTCATTACCCTACTAACTAACTAACACTACACTCATTAAAACCCACCACCTCATTACCGTACTAACTAACCCTACACTCATTAAAACCCACCACCTCATTACCGTACTAACTAACCCTAAACTCATTGAGACCCACCACCTCATTACCCTACTAACTAACCCTACACTCATTAAGACCCACCACCTCATTACCCTACTAACTAACCCTACACTCATTAAGACCCACCACCTCATTACCCTACTAACTAACCCTACACTCATTAAGACCCACCACCTCATTACCCTACTAACTAACCCTACACTCATTAAGACCCACCACCTCATTACCGTACTAACTAACCCAACACTCATTAAGACCCACCACCTCATTACCGTACTAACTAACCCAACACTCATTAAGACCCACCACCTCATTACCGTACTAACTAACCCTACACTCATTAAGACCCACCACCTCATTACCATACTAACTAACCCTACACTCATTAAGACCCACCACCTCATTACCCTACTAACTAACCCTACACTCATTAAGACCCACCACCTCATTACCCTACTAACTAACCCTACACTCATTAAAACCCACCACCTCATTACCGTACTAACTAACCCTACACTCATTAAGACCCACCACCTCATTACCGTACTAACTAACTAACCCTACACTCATTAAAACCCACCACCTCATTACCGTACTAACTAACCCTACACTCATTAAGACCCACCACCTCATTACCCTACTAACTAACCCTACACTCATTAAGACCCACCACCTCATTACCCTACTAACTAACCCTACACTCATTAAGACCCACCACCTCATTACCCTACTAACTAACCCTACACTCATTAAAACCCACCACCTCATTACCCAACTAACTAACCCTACACTCATTAAAACCCACCACCTCATTACCCTACTAACTAACTAACACTACACTCATTAAAACCCACCACCTTATTACCCTACTAACTAACCCTACACTCATTAAACCCACCACCTCCTTACCCTACTAACTAACTAACCCTACACTCATTACAACCCACTACCTCATTACCCTACTAACTAACCCTACACTCATTAAGACCCACCACCTCATTACCCTACTAACTAACCCTACACTCATTAAAACCCACCACCTCATTACCCTACTAACTAACCCTACACTCATTAAAACCCACCACCTCATTACCCAACTAACTAAACCTACACTCATTAAAACCCACCACCTCCTTACCCTACTAACTAACTAACCCTACACTCATTAAAACCCACCACCTCATTACCCTACTAACTAACTAACCCTACACTCATTAAGACCCACCACCTCATTACCGTACTAACTAACCCTACACTCATTAAGACCCACCACCTCATTACCCTACTAACTAACCCTACACTCATTAAGACCCACCACCTCATTACCCTACTAACTAACCCTACACTCATTAAGACCCACCACCTCATTACCGTACTAACTAACTAACCCTACACTCATTAAAACCCACCACCTCATTACCGTACTAACTAACCCTACACTCATTAAGACCCACCACCTCATTACCCTACTAACTAACCCTACACTCATTAAGACCCACCACCTCATTACCCCTACTAACTAACCCTACACTCATTAAGACCCACCACCTCATTACCCTACTAACTACCCTACACTCATTAAAACCCACCAAACCTCATTACCCAACTAACTAACCCTACACTCATTAAAACCCCCACCACCTCATTACCCTACTAACTAACTAACACTACACTCTAAAACCCACCACCTTATTACCCTACTAACTAACCCTACACTCA